>NW_015630532.1:543099-594043 GCF_001515625.1 Sinocyclocheilus rhinocerous | reverse complement strand
TGTCCGTTTAAACGTCTGCGTTTAGCTTCAAATGGGGTCTTTGACGACAGTATTCTATAAAAATTATTTGCATTCCGATCTTGACATCAAAAGGCACAAAAATATTTTTTCTTTTATTCCATGGATTTTACCCATTTCCCTCCACTTGTTCCCAGTGTTTTTCTGCAACCACTATGCGCGCGCAGCTGCAAGTGACGTAACTGTGACGTCTACTCTGAATTGGTCTATACTGAGTGAGGGGGGCTGTGATTGGATGATGACAGTGGCGAAAAAAACGGGGAATGCGGTATATGCAGTGCATAGGGGTGCCACATATAGGGGGGCGCCATTTTGCCAAAATCATTCTGTGGAAATCTTCTTTAATAAAACGTTATAAATAATCAAAAGCTTAGTTATTAAAAATAATTAATGCAACATTTTTATTTAACGGTTTTTAGCATTTTAATGAGTTCAAAATCGTATTTATTAAAAACTTGATAAGACGCGGAACGGCCGTATCTCTTTGCGACCACAACAAACGGGAGACTTTTCAGACGCGCACTTCAGCTTGCCCTCAGCACCAGGCACGAGTCAAACAAGTGCGGAAAAGGTAGGCTACAGGTGACAAATGAGCTTCAGTAGAACAACGGGGAACTGAGGTCTGATGAGATGTTGTTATGTCAGTTGTAGATGCGTATAGACAGATTAACTGACACCTTTTGTAGAACTGAGGTCTTGCTTTATTCACCCATACAATCGCACTTCCTATTCCAGTGTTTCGCCCATAATCCCCCAGACCTCCTACGTCATCTCTTGTAGACAGCCACAGGAAAGATAACAAGTAACCATCAATATAATCTACATCCCCCTTCTAAATGATAAGATACCTGGATAGGTTGAACATGAATAAAAAATTGAAACTGAATCAACAACAAAAAAGATTTTGACAGCTCTATATTTATACTAGTATATATATAGTTAGCCCTTTAGCTTTACCTGTTATAAAAGTGCACATGAACAGTGAAACTAGCAAACAGTGTACAACCTGACACGCATACCAAAAACAGAATGCAACATTGGTCCAACCTTTTTTTTTTTTTTAAACAGCCACAAGGAACAGGACTGCTGCAATAGGAGTGGTATGAACAGTCTTGGTGTTAAGTGGGACCTCTGTTGTTGTAGGCAGGGTGTACTGTTAATGTGTATGTAGGAGGTGGCGCCTGTTTCTCACATATGTGGCATCTCCGGCCTAGACCTGGTAGCTGTTTGGCTGTGGTGCTCTTCCTACTACCGTTCCCAATCTATCATATCCCCTGTCCGTCTGTATTCTCACTGTCTGCCCTGCTTGCAATGAGGCCAAGGGTCTGGCTGACCTGTCATAATGTGTCTTTCCCCTTTGTCTGGTACGTGTTAGAGCTGCCTAGACCTGCGTTTCTACCTTTGGCACATACATGGCTTTGGTCATGGGAATAAGGGTCTTGGTGCGCCGAGAAAGCAGGCGCTGGGCTGGTGAGGGCAGCCCATCCCTTGGTATGTTGCGTAGATTGAGCAGCGCCGCATATACATCTGTTCCATCACGTGCGCATTTTTCTAGCAGGTGTTTGGCTGAGCGTACAGCCCTCTCAGCTAGCCCATTTGATTGAGGGTAGTGGGGGCTGCTGGTGACATGGCAGAAGTCCCATGTGCAGGCAAATTCTTGGAACTCCCTGCTTGTGAAATATGCTGCGTTGTCAGTCATTAGCTGCTGAGGAGCTCCATGGGTGGCAAAGTGGCGCTTTAGCCTGGTTATAATGGTCGCACTGGTCATGTTTGGGAGCTGGTCTATTTCAAACCAGCCGGAGTACGAGTCGACGAGCACCAGGTGTTCTTTCCCCCCCCACTCAAAAACGTCTGCTGCTGTAAGAGCCCATGGCAAGTCTGGTATATCATGCAATTGAAGGGGCTCCTTTGTTTGGTGTGGTCTGAGGGCATTACAAGGAGCGCACCTGGAGATTTCATGTTCAATGTCCTGGTATATGCTGGGCCAAAACATGGTTTCTCTGGCCCTGCGCTTTGTTGCTTCTAGGCCCGGGTGCCCTTGATGCAGCTGTCTGATATAATAGTGTTGCAGTGAGTGGGGAATGACGAAACGCTGACCACGGAGCAGTAGGCCATTATCAACTGTGAGTTCATCCCTTATGGCATAGAATTGCCTGAGGTCATGTGGCAGCTTCTTTGATGAGTCAGGCCAGCCCACGGCAACGACCTCAGATAAGCGCCTGCATAGATAGTCTACCTGTGTCTCCTTTCTCAGTTCCTCAATTCTCCTTGAGGAGAGGGCTTCCACTGTCATGACATCATAGTCCTCAGTAGTTTCGGCCCAGTCAGTGGAGGGCAGGTGTGCACGTGAGAGCGCGTCTGCTAGGTATAGCTCTTTGCCTCTCTTGTAGACGACATTGAGGTTATAGCGCTGCAGCTTAAGCATCATCCTCTGAAGGCGTGCAGAGGCTGAGTGTAGTGTTTTTATAAGAATAGTGATGAGGAGCTGATGATCCGTTTCTACGGTCACTGGACGGCCATATATGTAGTCATGGAATTTCTGACAAGCATAGACAAGGGCCAGCAGCTCCTTTTCTATCTGAGCGTAGCGTGACTCGGTCTCTGTAAGTGCTCTTGAGGCAAACGCCACTGGTTTGTTGTTCTGGAGACAGACAGCACCCAGGCCATGCTGAGAGGCATCTGCCGATAACACCACTGGCTGGTGCACGTCAAAGTACTGGAGAACAGGAGTACTTGTGAGGAGTTCTTTAAGTCTGGTGAACGCTACCATGTGGTGCTCCTGCCAGCTCCATTCCGCATCCTGAAGCAGGAGTTGATGCAGGGGTGCTGTGATTTTGCTATAGCCCGGGATGAATTTTGATAAATAGTTTGTCATGCCCAAGAACCTTTGAACACCATGCTTGTCTGCTGGGGTTGGCATAGAACGGACTGCGTCTGTCTTTGTAGGGTCAGGCTTTATGCCCTGGTCAGTTAGAAGGTGACCCACATATGACACCTCAGACACCCGGAAACGGCACTTGTCAGGGTTGAGCTTAAGATTTACGGCGCGTATTCTGTCCATGACCTGCCGGAGGCGCAGATCATGCTCTTCTCTTGTGCTGCCCCAAACGAGGATGTCGTCAACAACAATTGCACATGGCTGTCCTTCACAGAGCTGTTCCATACACCTTTGGAAGACTTCACTTCCCGTGGAAATTTCATAAGGCATTCGAAGGAAGGCATATCGGCCCGCCGGGGTCATTAAGGTGGTCAGCTTTGATGACTCCTCACTGAGTGGCACCTGCCAGAATGGGGTGCTCTGCTTGGCTGAGATGGACCTTGTCCTGGTCTGTTGTAGGTGCGTGTTTTGCTTGATCTGCACCATTTAGAGAAGTGGTTCCATTTTCCACACGCGTTGCAGCGCTTGTTGAAGGCTGGACAGCTGCTGCGGTCAGATGAATGCTGGCCACCACAGTTTAAACATGTAGAATATTGCACGGCACAAACTTCGCTTTCCTTCTTTAGTTCTTTGGTACCTGCTTCTTTTTTTATTTCTTTGTTTCCTTTTTCAGACTGCTCATGTAGCATGCATATTTCGATAGCTGAGTTTAAAGTTAGATTTTTTTCTTTCAGCAGCTGTGTGCGGATATTGTCATTGTGAATGCCACATACTAATCGATCTCTTATCAGTTCGTCGTGCAGCATGCCAAATTCGCATTTTCTGGCTAGTGTTTTTAACGTGGCAACGTACGACTGGATTGTTTCATGTCGCTTCTGGTTCGTTGTATTAAATGCATGTCTGTCCATGATTACATTCTTTACAGGCAGGCAAATTTCCTCAAACTTCTTTACCAGTACCTCCGAATCCTCCGGATCTTCCCCCTCCTCGAAAGTGAAAGTGTCATATTTATCTTGGGCATCGGGACCAGCAAGGTTCAGAAATGTGTACGCTTGCACTTTTTTTGTCGCTGCTGAAAGACCGGCGTTGCTGTAAATGCGCCACTCGCGCTTAAACTTTGTCCAGTTGTCCGCAATATTCTCGTCAAAGATGAGGGGGTCAATCTTACGAAGTCCTTGTGCCATCATCACTACAGGCTCACTTCTGACACCATGTAGATTTGTAAAGACAGATTAACTGACACCTTTTGTAGAACTGAGGTCTTGCTTTATTCACCCATACAATCGCACTTCCTATTCCAGTGTTTCGCCCATAATCCCCCAGACCTCCTACGTCATCTCTTGTAGACAGCCACAGGAAAGATAACAAGTAACCATCAATATAATCTACATCAGTAAAACAAACTTTTCTGTCCTGTCAGCCGTTTTACTGTGCTCACGGCGCACGCTTATGGAACGCCAAACGGGTCGCAATTCGTCATTAACCAGACGCCTGGTGTGCAGAAAACAACGTATTTTACGCTCACTTCATAAATAAACTGCGAGCATACATGGCGATTAAAGCTGCAAAACTGTGCATGCATGTATGTGCATTACATTTAAGAACGTCTCTCAAATGCATGCAGCCTACTAAAATATTCTGCAATTCGAGATCACAACAGGGCGCAAGATGATAGGTTATGTATTTTTTATTTATAATTTAATGCACAAGTAGGCCAAATGTGAGCACAGTGCAGTTAAATGTACTAGAAAATATGAGGTAATTTTTCGTTAATTTGTAAAGTACAAAAATGAAAATAAAATAAAACCATATTTAAATGCATAAAATAACTCATTTTACATTCATTATTTTTCTTTGTACAGAGCTCGATTTAGGTATGACAAAAGTGCTGCAAGGAATTCATTTTCACAACTAATAGAATGTTAAACATTGATAACTTTTTCAGAGTTCATTGATTATATAAAATTCAGTGAAGGTTGACTATAGTTATCTGCATGTCTCATCCATGAGTGGGCCTATGCAAAGATGGAGAACAAGATTTTGGGGGGTGTTAAGACCCAGAATCAAGCTTACTGAGCAATAAAGCTATAGTGAGCCCTTTTATTAAAATACCTTGAGCCTAGGTAATACAAAAATAATACAAAAATGGTCATTCACTCATTATTACTTGATGTAATTCACAACTATCTCAATTACAAATTACCTTTGCCTAATGGGTAAGTCCGCCCCTGGCCCTATCCCCATGCTCTTCCCAAAAACATGTAAAATTAACTACGTCTGTACATTAGATATTGAAAGTGCCTATTCTAACTCCTGCCCCATCCAATATTGTTAAACAAATCTGATACGTCAATTTCAGACACGTAAATAAGATTGAAATGAGCATCCACTAAAGTTGTCAAATAATCAATCATTGCTAAATCGCATAACATAACACATAATGGGTCACGATGGCGCCGCAAATGGCAGCCAGGACGCTGAGCTCCGCGATTCTTCTATTGTTTTTGTTTGTTTGTTCTGTGTTTTGTCATTCTTCTTCTATAAGTTTTACCAGAGACGAACTCCTTAACATTAAGCAGCACATCCCAGACAATATTTTTCCGGTTTTTGATTATACGGACGTTTTGTTGGACATTCTAGTCGGAGGTACAGCTGTGTTGTTCAAACGCGCGTGCAGACGCAGAAGAGGGAAACGCGCCGGCGCCCTGGTGAAGCTCCGCGCGCGCGGCTTTCGGACTGCGCTCCCAAGCATTCATCTTGCGAATGTCCGTTCCCTTCCTAACAAAACGGATGAACTACTTCTCCTCACCCACACCAACAAGGACTTTTCAAACTCTGCTGCACTGTGCTTCACTGAAACCTGGCTGAGTGAAGCCATTCCGGACAACGCGCTTCATCTGCCAGGCTACCAGCTGTTCAGAGCGGATCGCATCGCGGAGTTAACGGGGAAAACCAGAGGAGGTGGATTGTGTTTCTACATCAACGAACGTTGGTGTTCAGATGTAACAACGCTGAAAAAGGTATGCTGTCCTAATTTAGAGGCACTCATCATAAACTGTAAACCTTTCTACTCGCCGCGGGAGTTTTCCTCTTTCATTCTCGTGAATGTGTACGTGCCTCCGGACGCGTGCATTTATATTAAACTGCACACTTTGTAAATAACATATCTGCACACTAATAAACATATATGTACATTTATCTAAACAATTACATTTTTTCCTATACTTCTATTTCTGTATATAGTACATTATTTAATTTTTCTTTTTTTATTATATTAGTGTTATATTACATCCCTACTGTGTTATTCCTATGTATGTCTGCACTATCATGTATGTCTGCACTATGTTTGTACTTTCTTCTGCACTGGAAGCTCCTGCCGTCAAGTCAAATTCCTTGTGTGTGTGTAAACATACTTGGTAATAAAGCTCTTCTGATTCTGATTCTGATAACATTAAAAAAACATCAATAATATCATAATCTCTTTGACTTAACGAAATAGCAAATGTAGAGATAGGAAATATCCACCATATACTGACTCATGCCAAAACTCACTGCGGTTAATCATTCAGAGTATCCCTCATTGAAACATTACTATATAAGTCCTTTTTTCAGTGAGTATCATAGTATTTTGATTTTGTTATGGATAAGAGGGGGTTAAGACTCCATGCTCCAGATGATACATGGTGTCTGAGTCATCCTGGCTTGACTTGAGCAATACATTTAGAAAGAGGAACAGTTTTGGAGCCATGGGGCCCACAGAACTAAAATGACAGGAACACTTGTGTCTGTGCCTGTGTGTATGTGTTTCTCTGTCCAATCATATTTACATGTTTGCAATCACCGTTATGTAACTGTGTGGTTTTACATTGTTATTGGTCATTCATTCACATAGAAATACACTCTTACATTGCAGAAACTATAATAATTCAGTCTTGAGTGCCATGAGACTCTTAGTCATCCAAAGTCAAACATATCTAAGCTATTGGTGTAGTCATCCTGATGATTATTTGTGCAGAAATTTTACATGAGGATTTAGCACATGACGGGCAGCCCATGAGACACCATCATAATATTGTATCATATGACTTTATGTCAGTAAATATAAACATGGCTCAGTTAGTTTTGTGTTAACCAACTCAAAGTGCTTTATAATATAGTATTAAATATTTTATCCCTCAAGAAACTAATCAGAGGAACTAACTAAAATGACCCATATGATGACACAAGCCTCTGACCGGTTACATCCTGACACCATGTTAGCATCAGTATAAAAGGTCAACTCAAACAATGCAGCAAGATATAAAGCATAATGCTTTTCCTCAGTAGACAAGTAAGTATTTAGACACTTCTTTTTCAATATAGCTTCAGCCTGAGTGAATTTGAGTTGAGTCTCATACAAAGATCTCATACAGCTTGTTAATCTATAAAACAATGCAGATAAATCTTGAAAGTGTAGCGTCATACTAGTTTGTTTTCTGTGAACTATTTCCAATGTAACTCCAGTAGTAGAGTTATGGTTTGAAGTGTTGTACGAATGGTTTCCAGTGCTCTCCTTAGATCAGTGGGGTTAGTTGGATGTCCTGTTGAGTCAAAATGACATCACATCCACATCCATTTTACTTCTGTATTGTGATTTTCCCAAGTAAATAGGACATTCAAAGAGGGGGAAAATGTATTTTATCCACTGAATTGATTGCATAAGGAAAACGTTTAATGATAGTGTTTGGAAAGAAAGTATGAAATGGGGGACAGGTGACATTAGCCAAAAAAGGACAGTAAATGGGGTCAGTTGTGATTTCATGATGCTGTAAAACGTCTGTGGTCTTCTGTTGTTCTCTGTCTGTCACAGAGGTGGAGTGGGGTTCATCTCAGTTACCAGCTGGCTTTCCTCAAAAGAGGAAGACCTTGTAGATTATCTGGTTGTCTGTAGGTATGTTGTCTGTACAATTGTTTCCTTTTGAAAAGAATAGCTAAAACATATAGGTGTACAACTGTAGGAGTGGTTGCCTAGCCCAAAAAACTCAGACTGGACTGTTGTATTTTTTAAAGAACCAGTTTCGTCATCTCTGACACTATTACTTCATTCACTGACTGTCATGCAAATTTTACATTTGCTGTTGTAAGCAGGATATGACTGGTCATTTTTTAAATGTATAGCAAGACCAAAACTATAGTACTGCCATCTCCACATTTCCTGTTAGAATGTGCTGTATTTGTGCAAACCAATTTTAACACACACATACACAAGAATCGTATCAAGTATCAAACTGGACGTAAGCAATTGTTTGAAGCAGGAGTATTCAGTCTACAATCTACAGGTTTTCTGCAGTTTCCATGGGCCTTTCCCTTTTCACTGCCATATAGTGATCCATGGTTTACCAACATCTTTCTGCCAGAAATGGTACTGCTCTATGGCATTAATCCACTCAACTCACTGCTAATTTGATTTAATCCCAGACTCCATTCCTACATCTCATCTACACCTTGTGCTTATGTAGTAATGAACAACAATAGTGTTCCTTGTACAGTAGTGTATTCTGAAGATGTTTTCGATCACATCCTACAGTGGCCATTGGTTAGTATGTTGGTCTAGGTGTCTGTTAGTGCAGGTGTGACCACTTAGGCTAGACCCAGGGAGGAAGTATTGAACCTTACAGGAAGTCTGCTTTGTTAAGATAAAAACATGAAGCAACCCTCAGGTCAACCGTCCCCTCCACAACAAGTACATGGGCACAAATTCAAACACACCTTACTGTTTGATGTGGCTAATTTTGCACACCAAAGAGATAAAGATCAGATAATTTTGTATATCCACTGAGTTTGAAACCCTCTGCTGCTGTAAAGTTAGAGTTTATTTCATATTTACCTCTTGACCTTTCCAAAGACATATTTGAGAATGGGGAAAAAAGTCTTATAAATGAATAAATGGAGATCCCCTTGAAGAATATACACTACATGTAAAAAGTATTGGGACACATGACCATTACACCAACAGGGCTTTTAATGACGTTGCATTCTAAACACATTAAAGGGGTCATATGATACGATTTCAAGTTTTCCTTTCTCTTTGGAGTGTTACAAGCATGTCAACATATTCTGTTACACCAAATACACAAAATAATGATCTTAAAAAAAGCATCATATGACCCCTTTAATATGGAGTTAGTCCCCACTTTGAATCTAAAACAGCTTCCACTCTTCTAGATAGGTTTCTGTGTTAATTTCTGCCCATCTATTTATTCAGCAAAGCATTTGAGGACATGGCTCTGATTTTGTATGAGAAAGCCTGTCTCACGATATTTGTTTTAGTTTATCCCAAAGGTGTTCTATGGGGTTGAGCGCAGGGCTCTGTGCGGGCCAGTCAAATTCTTCCACACCAAACTCACTGAAACGTGTACTGGAACGCAGTCATGCTGGAATAGAAAAGGGCCTTCCACACACTGTTACCAAAAAGTTGGAGGCATAGCATTGTCAAAAATATCTTTGTATTCTGAAGTATTAAGACTTCACTTCACTGCATATAAGGGGCCTAGCCCAACCCATGAAAAACAGCCCCATACCATTATCTCTCCACCACCAAACTTTACATTTGGCACAATGCAGTCAGGCAAGACTCACCCATCATGCCAAACAGAGAAGCATGATTTGTCACTTCACACAATACATTTCCACTGCTCCAGAGTCCAGTAGCGTGTGCTTTATACCACTTGGCATTGTACTTGGCGATGTGAGACTTGCATGCAGCTGCACAGTTTCTGCGCTGATATTAATGCCAGTGGAAGTTTGGAACCTTTCAGCTATGTAGTCAGCAGGGCGTTGGTGGCCCCGTTCTATGACTATACGTGGTCTTCCGCTTCCACTTCTAGAAGGGATGAAATTTCATGAACTGACTTATACGGCAAAGGTGGCATCCTATCACAACACCACAGATAAATTCACTGATCTCTTCAGAATGACCCTTTTTTTAACATGTTTGTAAATGCAAACAGCGTAGCTAGGTGCTTGATTTTCTGTGGCAGTGGGTCTAATTGAATCACATCAATTCAGTAATTAAGAGGTGGGTCCCACTTTTGTCCATATAGTGCATCTTAATATACAATAAAAGTTTTTTTTTTTTGAGTATCTTTTTCATGAATGTACTTCTCTTTTCGAATGGGCAAATCCCTTTTAGTCATATTTGCTGTATGATTAATTAGTTTAACTATTTTTGATTGAGCATAGTCACCATTAAGATACTAAATACTTGCTACAAAGGTTGCACCAAAATTAAACTTATCATGAAAACACCATGAAAAAAAACCCAGCTTTAACTGTTATTCAGATTCTCCTCTTTAAAATATATAGACTGGTTTTTATGTAGTTAGCATTTGAACATTTATTTAGTCTTGTGATTAAATTTGTATCATTCATATGAACTCATGCACTACAGAGCAGAACTGAACGATAATGGTTGACTATGTATATGTGTGTTTATAAATATCTATAAATAGTTATTTGACCATAATCTGCTGGTGGATTGTTTGTTCTGCAGTCAAAGTTAAGAGGAAAATGAGGAATTGGGAATAAGAAGTGAGAGGTTTGGATGTTCCCCTGCTGGCCTGGTCCGAGGCCTGGTTTGTGTCATTGTGAAAGACGAGGAGGCCACCAAAACCTCCTCTTACTTGCAGACAGGAAATAAAGGCTACTCTGTGGCAGGTCCACTGCATGATGTTAGAAATCGTTTACATTCCCAACAGGTGCTCCCTTTTCGAGAAAGTTTTTAGAGATCTGAGAATTTGTGTTCCTAGGCATCCGCACCATTTTAGCAAATGGCTGCAATATAACAAAGAGTGAAAAATTTAAGGGGGTCTGAATACTTTCCGTACCCACTGTATATAAATTTGACCCTGTATGGCACAGGCGGTTTGATATGCCTACTTTCAGTTCTGTGAATTCAGCGAGGCTGGGCCCAAAAAACAAATACCCTTAGAAATTGAAAGCTCATTTTGTGGCAGTAATTAAATTAAAAGAAAAGAAAAGAAAATAGCTGAGAAAAATCTGGAGAAGAACCTCAAAGTGCTAGACTGCATGCAGAATTAGAGAAGTTTCAAGTTCCCCAAAGAATTCTGTGATTTAAAAGACTTTCCTTGAAATTTCCATGCAGTCGGACCTAAATAAATAATGAAGTAGTAGCCAAAAAACCTGTTGTGACCTTTTCTGAGTTTTTGTACATATGAAAGTCCTTACCTATTGTCTACAGCACTGTCTTTTACATTTTTACATTGAAAGGAGGAGAATAGAGGAAGTGTTTTCACTTATTACCTCATGGGCAAAATAATATATTAAATGAAAAATATTTTGGCAGAAGCTGTTATCCAAAGTGCTTATAATTGTATATAATCTTATAATTGTTTTGACTTTGATATTTAAATAACATAACACACTATATGACCTCAATCAGAAACTGAAGCTTCGGTACTTTACATTTTTTGTAAAATTCCCCAAATGAAGCTAATCATTTATTTAGGCAGTAAAAAACAAGGTGTTGGCATTATATTAAGGTGTAAGGCATTATAACAGCTTAAATTATTACTGAACTTGAATTAACAAGTTGTGAAGTGTACTGTATGATTAAGGAGACAGATCTCATAACAGATTTTGATACAGCTTCTTGATGTCAACATGAGCATGTGGACATCAATCTGGTGAAACTTCAGGCAAGGCCGGTCATTATTTAACAACATGCACTTTTGCAATCCATCACACGGCTTCCTGTTTTTCTTAATATACTGTGTGGTCATAAGAACAGATCAAGCTGAACTGGTCTGCCCTGTAAGAGAGAACAAGGTATCTGGGGTCACCCTGGTCTTTCAAACCTTTTACATTTCATGTTGCAACATTTTGTCACCATTGTGAATATTATTTTAAAACAGACCACAAGGCTTAGATTTATTATATCATAAAAATATATAATTGCTTGTGTTTCAGTAAAGACGCACATTTGTAACTCTAATTTAGTTGTGCTAAATAAGTGCTTCACTTCTGCAGTCTGGATGTACACCATATAGCCCAGCTGTCATAATACTTGTACAGCTAGGGAAAATCTCACGCAGGAACCTCATTACAGATGAGTCTTAAGCCAACCTTTTAAGTGTATTGCCCTAGAAGCCTCAGTAATTAAGATATTGTAATTAATTTTTGTTGTGGACAATCACAATCACAGTGGCCTGTCTGTTGCAGCAGATTTTTAACTTGCAATGTTAGTCAATCAACTAAAACACTGGTAAAAAAAAGAAAGAAAAAAGTTTACATAGTGTCACACTAAAACTCCTTGTGCTTACTAAATGTTCATATGGTTAGCTGCTAAAATTTAAGAAAATATGACACAAGCATAAATGTACAGACGTAGGACAGCTGACTGATGTGTGAATAATGTGTTATTAACACCCATGGTGCAGTATGGGTGCTGCATACAAGAACTGCAGTGTTTCCTGCACTACTGGTGTGTAATGTCTTTATTATTATAACTTTACACACACTTCTTCTGCAATCTACTGGAATCCAGCCCATCACTTGCTTGAAAAAGCTTTCAGATCACTGACTGGTTTTCATGTTGCCACTGTTTTAAAGTTCACCAAATATTTTAATGAGAATTAAATCTGGAGACTGAACAGGCCTCTCAAGGAAAAGCCAAGTATGAATATCATCAAGTTTTTAAGCATTTTACATTTATTCCAAAATAATAACCCAAGGCAGTAACAATTTAAACAAAATGGGCACTTCGGGCAAAAAGGGCATGTGCTCTGCACAGGTTGAGCCCTACCTGTGCACGTGCCTGCAACACAGGCGATCCGAATGAATGAGGATTAACTAAATGAGAACAGGAACAGAACCAAATAAGGGCAGACAGGAACTAAACAGAAACAAACATGTGACAGAAGCTTGATGATCATTGGATTTTCCAGCAGGACAGTCATACTAGTCTTTGCCAAAATAGCCTGATACTTCAAAGAATTCACGATGACCACTTCCTGCAACAGCAAAGAACCTCCATAACAAGACTGGTCCACCTCCACGTTTGACTGTGGGGATGGAGTTCTTTTGCTCAAAAGCATTTTTTTCTTCAGTGCCCACAAAGGTTTTCTGGTACAACATAAGGCTGTCTCGGAAATCTTCATGTAGCTTTAGACTTACTAACTATTTATTTTCTATAGCATTTATGAGAGCTTTTGATTTTAGCACATTCATGGGCTATATGTATGTATGTGTAACATCTCAAGCTAATTCAGTTTTGTTATAGAGTTTCTAAAGGTTCAGTGAACCTTAGACAATTATTGCACATGCACCTGTGGAACAGTCCTAAAAACAATTATGGTTTACAGGTGGCATGTAATTAAATGTAATTAAATATTTATATCTAATCTTTACAGTCTTTACACATTAAGAGTTTCTTTTATATATATGCATATACAGTTATTTCTATCTTTTGCTGTAGTGTGTCAGGAGGAAATATCAGTTTACATTTCCAAACATTCATTTTGCCATTAATTGTAATAATCCAGTGAGGTTTTTGTTTGCACAAGCAGTCTGACAACAGCCAGTGCTCCACACATAGATCTGATCTGATCATCACCCAGTCTGTCTGGAATGACATGAATAAACAGAACAAACTGAGACAGACTAAATCCAGAAGAACTGTGGCAATGTCTCCAAGATGCTTCAAGAGACCTGCCTGCAAGGCTACAGTACTGTTAAAAGTTTTAGGCACTTGTGTAAAAATGCTGTAAAATTAAGATGCTGTCAAACAATGTCATAAATATATTTTCTTTATCAATTAACTTCTTTTAACTAAATTAAATCAACATTTGGTGTGACCATCCTTTGTGTTTAAAGCAGCTTTTGCCCTAGGTGCACTTGAGCATAGTTTTTCAGGTAGCTTTGCAGGTAGATTTCTTGAAGCGTCTTGGAGACATTGCCACAGTTCCACCACTGTGGGTGTGTGTGTGTGTGTATATATATATATACAGATATATATATATATAATCTTCCAGATTTTTTTTCCACAGAATTCAAACCTCTGAGATCAAAAGTTCATTCTCCTCTCAATAGATCATGCATTGTACATTGCGCATATGCAAATAACACAAGTTGGTTAAGTAGTTATACTTCTGTGTAGATGTCTGCTTCACTCAGTGACTTTGTTAAGGCCTCTAAAGGTCCTCATCAAGCCATTCACTTGCATTTTACAGGAACTGAATCTGACAGAAGCCTCCTACTTCTGCTTTTCTCTCTGATACCCAGAGTGGGTTGCTTTATTTGTGTGGGTCTGTGTGAGGGTGTTGTTTAACCAAACAACAGGTTTGGTTAAAGTCAAGACATGCAAGACCTTTACCAACCAACAAGAAACTCAAACAAATGGTGAGATTATCACTAATAAGAAGGGACTCATTATCTACCACTGATAACACTGTGCTCCTTTTGCTGACTCTGAAACCATTTGCAGTTCTCCATTCTCTATCTCAGGTTAATTGTTGTATTTAAAGTTAAGGGACTTGCCTGGATATTTCTGCAACAGTTGCACACATGATATGTCTAGCAGTAAATACACAAATGAATTACATTGCGTTTTATAGGTCATAATCTACATCCATCGCTGAGAAGGATGCAAAAAATCTCATTATTCAGATCACTGAAATTGAGAAGTGAAATTTCTCTCACTTTCTACCTGCTACTTTTCAGTCTGGAATATAATAGGGCCTTACATAAGCATGTTTCCAGCAGACATAATAGTCTGTAAATGCGTTTCATGAGATATGAATAGTCATCATTTCTCATCTTCACATTATTCCAAACCTGTATGGCTTTCTTTCTTTCTTCTGTGCAACACAAAGTAAGATATTTTGCTTACACAATAAAATAAATGGCTAAAAAGAAAGAAAGAAATCATGTAGGTTTTGAACAGTGTGAAAGTGAATTTTACACAGTCGGTTACACTATGCTGGGAAGGGTGTACAGGTTTAAGCAACACATTCGCAGCTTTCCCGCAGTTGCGCCATGCTAAGACTGGCAGGGAGAATGAAGCAAGAGCTAAAGGAGCTGACGTTCAGTGGATGAGGAAAGGCAGTGTGGGTGGAATAGGGCACTAGAGCTAAACATAGTCAAATGCCTCAAACACTAATGAAGAGCCAGTAACAAATTGGAGAATGAATTCCATGTTGAAATATTTGTGGAAAATGCAAAGCCCGATCATATCCAAATTAGTATAAATCCCTACACAAGAAAACATCTGTCGGGCTTTGAATATAAAATTGGAAAAGATTGCTTTGCTTTCATCAAAAAAGCAAAGAAATTTTCACATATGCATTAAACATTTGTGTGCACCTCTTGAAATAGCGTTGGAGAAAATAGACTGCTGAAGTAGCTGTGACACATGTGTGTATTAATATATGAAGAAAACAGCGAAAGTCATCAGTTTTGGCCGGGTGTGCAGACAGCTGTGTGTCGAACCAGGGCCACAGTAAGCTCTGTGGTTTGGACAGCTTGAAATGTGGTGAAATGAAGCAAATACAATAGCAGTTTGAAAATACTGAAACTTTATTTAGAAGTGCAGCAATATGCTGAATGCAAGATTCCCAAAAGTACTTAGTGCATGCTAAACAGATGAAAGAAAGTTTTTGTGATTAGTGTTTGTATCTGGGAAGTAAGTATACAAAAAGTAATTTTACAAAAAGGGCTTCCACAATATTCTAAAGTTAATGTATAAATAAAAATCTAATGCTGATTTGCAGGAACAAAAATGTCCAAAACGGAAATTCTGTAATCACCGTTCCAAAACATTTTTTAAAAATCCGTGAAACACATCTGTGAGGGATGATTATTGTAAATATTAAACTTCAAAAGCACTTAGAAGTTCTAAACTTTTAGTTCATTTAAATCTTATCATACTTCTGAAGCCATATGCATACTTTGTATGAAAATCAGACAAGAAATGAATTCATTAAGCATTCTAATCTTGTACTGGCCATTCAAATCTGATGTGCATGCAAGAACTTCTTGCACACTCAACACCAAACAAGATGATGGCAGCAAGAAACAAGAAGTTGCACGCAAACCTAATTGGTTCTCTGGCATCCAGAGTCAATTCTATGAATTTTAATGTTTGAAAGTGAGTGAGAGAAAAACTGTTAAACAAAAATAAATTATTAAACTAAAGTTAAATGTTTCATCACAGCCAGTCAGCATTAATATGCAGTGTTCACATGGTAACACTTTACAATAAGGTTCTAGATTTTAACATTAGATAGGTATCACTGACCAACAATGAACAATTTTTACAGCATTTTATTTATTAGGTTAATGATATTCCTTCATGTTCTTTTATAATAAATTTAGTAATATTTATGGAAATGTGTATTAAATGCTGCAAATTTCACGTTAGCTATTGCATACCTAATGTTATACACAATCTTATTTTAAATCGTTACACTCCATTTATTTAATTCAATTTATCAATTTATTTGTCAGTAACCTGACAAAGGTTAAATCTTTGACCAAAGGCAACAAAGAAACTACTCCTTTTTTGGAGGCAAAAAATGTAAAATTATCATAATATGTGCAAGTGTCTGTGTGATAACAGCATATCAGTAGACATCTTATAGGCCACCACAAGTAAGTTGACAGGATGATCATGTTTGCAATTTCTCACTTTTTGTAAAGACGCATACACTTTAAATTTAGAGGCACAAGTTATGGCAAAACATATAGTTGGATAATTCATATTACAATTTGATTAATCACTTATGGGTTATGGGTTTAGCGGTTATATACATTTTCTCCCAATATAATTTTTTCCTAATAATACCATCTAATAATTGTAAATAAATCAGTAATAAATCATTTGGGATCACCTTGAAAAAGCAGAAAGAGTTCTGAGGTGGTTTTTTTTTATGACAAGCTACAGTACCTCAATTTTGTTGTATAACAGTAACTGAATCAAACCGAATCAGTAAATGAATCATACAGAGATACTATTGTACATAAACTCAAAGGGGGATTTTTACCATGTGATTTGCCCGACTATTGTGTGTGCTTTTTATATTTAAAGGGGCCAAAGCTATCTTTTGCAGTTAAAAAGTATCCCGAATTTAGAATGAAGAAGCGTGCATGCAAACACTCACCAAGATAAAAGCAAAAAAGTACAATCTTTTGTTATATATAACATTTTTATCTTTATCTTCATGCTGCAGCTTAGCTTTGTGATAAGTTTGACAGTAGATGAGGAGACTAAATGGCATTTCATACAATGTACTATATTCAGATCACTGAACATTTTTGATTATTTCAAAGCATTCACTGTAGACTAGGTCAACTGCCTATGTATGCAACTTTGTCTTCCGTAAGTGATTTTAACGATATCGTTAATTGTATGACCAGGAGAAAGGCAGACAGAAGGTTTGAGACAGGTGGAAAGTTTGATAAAGATAGAAGATGTTTCATCATTGTCATTCAGGATGTTGTATCTCCTGTCCCAGCATGTAGTGATGCAGATAGGAAATGCAATACCATCAGCCATCTTATCTGTTAGGAGGTCCTCTGTCTGCAGCCATGATGAGGCTGAAGCCCAGACTCCAAGATGTGAACATTAGCTTTTCCTAGTTTATTCATGAATCTGTTCGTTTAGTTTGAAGTGTATTGGGTAGGCTTCATTTTTTATTTGTGATATATTTGTCCTCAGATTTGCTTTATTTACTCATGGTTTCACCTGACAAAAATCATCTATTCTCTAAAAAAATAGGAAGCCTTTTTAATTAAGAACAGTCTGGAAAGTTTTTACATAAAACATTACATTTCCGAAAATGGCACCAATTTTTGTGTATTTTCATCCCGCATTAAGGACTTTCTATAGAACAACAGGCACCATGGAGGTGGACAGGAAGAAGAGCGGTCAGCTGAGCTGTCTCTGATTGGCCATTGGGGGAGGTGACACTTTACGCCTATTCTAACTGCAAAGATAAAATCCCCACCTGCCATTACCCTAAAATCAGGAACCTCCAGCGAATACGCACACACTTACCCACACACCCCAAAAATAAAGAAGTAACAAACAGAAACTCTGTCCCTTTTCTACGGCCACTGCCAGGGTAGGTTGCCCTCTGCAGTGTATCTCTGGTTGGCTTCTTTTTTGGGCCTTTGGATACCTTTGAGGCCCCCCGCGTGATAAGGTGCGTGAGTTAGATTATTGGTTTCATTTGGTAAGAGGAAATTTAGCAGAGTTGAGCAATGGTACGGGGACAGTTTTGAAAGCCCTTGAGAAAGCATCAGAGTTGCAGATCGAGTGTCAGGCTGCGAGGAACCCATGCTGCATCCGTACAGAATGGAGGGGTACATCATCCAACCCGTGAGTATTTTTTATTCAATAAATGGTCCTAATATGATGCCGCTGCTGTTAAAAGATGTATACACAATGCACTTTTTGTTATATTGCTGTCAGCGTGTCAAACAACACTGCGAGGACTTGCCATCGTGGACATACTAGTAACCGAATGAACAGCTGGATCTTTTTTCTTTTTTGTAATATTTGTGTTTGACATCCATCAGTCTTTTATATCTTTAGGATGATTTGTAAATTTTTTTTGGTGTATTTTAATTTTTTTACGAATGTAAAACAGTGTCAAGATGCATGTATTGTTGTGCCAACCACCTCAAAATGTCAGTCCGTTGAGATTCATCTACTCGTATTGAATCTAAACATCTTTATTGATGTGTAGTGGATCAATTAGAGACCCTTTGACAATTTTGTTAATTCAGATATTACAGAATGCTAATCAATAAATGCCTTTAATTATAGCTAACATGTAGTGGTATGTTTGTTGTAACAGGCTATGATTAATGAAAAAATAAAGTGTTCTCCAAACTGTATAATAATCATAATTTCTACATAGAAAGAAGAGAGTAGAGAGAGAGTAACCTGGACTGGCTGGATGTCACAGACACCGTCTGTACAAAAAGATTACTGGGCAGTTTTAACCAAAGATGTGAGGCTTTTCCAATATGGTACAGTGTATTATTATTTTGGTATTGGTTCCAGTCATTCAAACTGGTCACCCTTTGTCTCTTATCTATTTGCTTAGCAGCAAACAGAGGAAATGTTTGAATCAGAGATGTATCGACCACCAATGGAGTATCAGTATATCATTGACGACAGTCAGAATGGTGAGTTTGCATTTTATCCATCATTCCTTGTAATTGAAAATTACATGATATCCACATAATCAAAAGGCGATTTTTTTTTTTTTACTAAGAAAATCTAAAAAAAAAAAAACATTCCACAAATGGCTTCTGTTAAGTGATAATAAAATAATGCAACTAAATTATTATCCAAAGTTAAGCTTACAAAATACATATGTATTTAAAAAAAAACAAAAAAAAAACAATAGTGATAATAATAATGGTGTTGATAGCTGTTGTCTCTCAGTCTCCACTACTGCCCATTCATTTCCCAATGACATTATTATAAAACAGGTAAGAGGTACCAAAATAAAAGTCATCCAGAAATAATTCATCAAACAATACTCAAAATTAAAACCCATACATCAGATTTTATAAACCAACAATTTATTAAGCAAAGTGCTTTGACTAAATGGCCTGCATTTTTGAAGATGTCTTCTTACATATAAACAGCTTCATAGATAATACTGACCCCGTGCAAATAAAACACTTGAAGTGTTACAACATCTAAAGAGGCCCATGTAAACAGCATCTTGTTATATTAAGCTAACGGATCAAAATCACACCCAGGGGCAGCTGGGACTGAACTGTAAGGGGACGTTAGGAGAGCGAGCGAGTGGAACCGGGCGAGTGACCTAGCACAAAGCAGGAAACAGATGCCTCTTTCTGACAGGCAAGAAAACTACAGACGTAGAACGACAAATATTCCCAAGGGCTTCTGTCCAAAATGAGACAAAATAGCAATTAAGCTATGTAGGCGTCTAAAATAGCGTGATAAACAGTAGCAGCAGTTTCTGACTTTCAGGCTGAGGGTGGTTATTGCGTTTCGGTACTGTATAGGACTGTGAGAATCATTTTTGATACAGTTTATGGTGACCTTTGGTTAGACCTTGGTGTTATTTAGTCAGTCATTTTGTCAGACAACTATGTGCTGATTTTCGAAGAAGTTAAATGACAGGGAAACCGAAAACAGTTCTGAGTTTCGTTATATAGCAGTAAAGAAGTGCCGTGTAAATTTTTCACAAGACTTGTCAAACCATTTATGTAACAGATATTTCTGTTTACTAGAGGAATGTACATGTTTCTCCAGAAAATGCAATAAATGTAATATACAGCTTGACTACAACTTTTATGATTTAAATGTCGTGAAATTAGATTGCTTACAGTGATAATGTGTGGAAAATTATTGAAAATGAAAACACATTTAAGTGACAGATGCACAAAAACATGCTGTGGATTATTTTCTCTGTTTCTATGTGATGAGACTTAAAACAGATAAATAAAAAAATCTAACCGTTAAAT
This sequence comes from Sinocyclocheilus rhinocerous, assembly GCF_001515625.1. Lineage (NCBI taxonomy): Eukaryota > Metazoa > Chordata > Actinopteri > Cypriniformes > Cyprinidae > Sinocyclocheilus > Sinocyclocheilus rhinocerous. Next base: position 573,639 of record NW_015630532.1, on the reverse strand, counting down.
ACAATGGCAATAAAAAAACAACAACATGCTTGAGGCTATTCAAAAACTGCAAAGGAAATGGTGGTGTGAACAGGAAACAGGGCGACACTCAAAGTCCCAGGGCTTACAGTGTAATTGTAGTTTCTTGCATGCGATTGAATTGACGGACAGAATAATGTGACATGGTTGATTTATCAGTTGCTGGTACCAGCTTACACAAAGAGCATGTGACGTATTGTCATATTACTTTTGCTTGTTAAAAGATGCTTTCTGCTGACTCTCCGTTTCAACTTCACTGTCCTTTTCTAGATCACGCTTGGGATTATAATACACATCATGTCCATCCGGTGGATTTCGAGAACCTGCCGGAGAGCCACTTCACAGAGCTACAGAGCGTACAGCCACTACATGCATCGAATGTGCATCGCTTCCCAGATGTTGAGTCGGGCCATTTTATCGACCCAGGCCTGACTGGGCATCACCTCACTTTGCCCCCTCCACAGGTGAGACCCGCATTATCTATTAAACACCTGATAATAAATACCACATCACTTTCATGTCTTTCACTTTCAATTTACGTGTGCAAACACTTTCTTACATGTTTTGATGTCCTTACACAAGTTCTGTGTGAGCTTCGGTCACATTATTAGTAACGAGAGTAACAATTTTGTTGAATACAGTGCAGGAGACATTTGAGAACAGAGAAATCTTGCTTGTATTTCTATAAAACTGGGTTTAATAACTTTTGGTTAAATTTATCTGGTGCTTCGTGACACAAGTGGGAGTTGATGCTAGTTAGGAGGTTGTTGAAAGCATCTGTGGCCAAGCTATTGCTCAACTAAACCTTATCCTGACCAAAACTCAACACTGTCAGTCTGCAAACTCATCAACTGCCATTACACAGAACAGCCCCACTTACACAAACAAAACCACTCTTTATTGTGACACTAGCATACAAGCGCACACATGTTACAGCATGAAGACAGTTAGAACAGGACCTTGCACACACACAAACACACAAAATACATATGATGTTAGCATTTATATTTAAACCATAAGGGATTTTAAACCTTTATTAGTTTGTTTTAGGCAGTTTATTAGAGAATATCTAATTAGAAAATATAATTAAATAAAAAATAAAAAAAACTTTGTCTTTCTCTTTATATATTCCTTTCCTTTCTAGCTTGTACTTATTTGAACAATGCCTAAAACTTGGTATTACAAGCACTTTCTGTGTCTGTTTGCCTCTTTAAGAAGAATCGCTTTATGTATTCCCCAATTGTAAGTCGCTTTGGATAAAAGCGTCTGCAAAATGACTAAATGTAAATGTAAATGAATAGCTACATTCTAGAAACCTTCTACACCAGCTTTGAGTAAAAAAAAACAAGGTCTGTTTGCTTGACCTTTTGGTGTCGTTTTTGCTGATATTTGAACAAAAAGAGGATATACGTGTATGTTGACTTCTCTGTGGGTGGAAAATCAAAGAGAACCTTTTGAAAGAGATCATTTAAGATCTCTTTTGCATAATGCAGAGATTGATTTCCCTTCCTTTGGTTGGACTTCTTCTTGAAGGCAGACTCTAACCATAAAGTCTATAGCAAAAGAAAGCTTTTCCTTTGTAGACGTCCTTGTAGGAGGAAGCAGAGATCCGTCCACGTCAGACTGATATACTGCCTGTCATACGGGCTCAGACTCATTGGAAGTTGCATGATGCTTGGAGAAAAATGTTATTATAACTAAGCTTTTTTGATGGTTTTAAAAGAAGTCTCTCATGCTCACCAAGGCTGCATTTATTTAATCAAAACTAGAGTAAAACATTCATATTGCGAAGTATTAATACAATTTCAAATAATTATTTTCTATTTTATTATATTTGAAAATGTTATATATTTCTATGATGGCAAAGCTGATTTTTCAGGAGCCATTACTTCAGTTGTCAGTGTCACATGATCCTTTAGAAATCATTCTTATATGCTGATTTAGTGCTCAAGAAACATTTCTTTTTATTGTCAATGTTGAAAAAAGTTGTGCTGCTTTATATTTTTGTGGAAACCATAAAACCATAAGTTTTTTTTTTCAGAATTTTTAAATGAATAGAAAGTTCAAATGAAATATACATCTTTGTAACAATATAAAGGTTTTATTAACACAAACCATAAGTTGGCCATAAATATTGTAAACCGTGACTGCAGTAATTTACCATGGTAATTATAGTTCTGCCACTACTAAAGCCATAATAAATTGCTATGCGATCTCTTTCAAACAGTGTTGACTGTTTTTTTTTTATTATTATTATTTTGATGTGAGACTAATGCCAAGCAACCACATTTTAATGCTAAGCCACAACAATAACTGTTATTTTTGGCGGAAACTGCGGTTACCATGGTAATTTCTAAAGGGGCTGTTCTGTGAATTCAGCAGCAGTTATTCTGTAGATTAGTTATTTACACCTCAAACCCTAAGCAATGACAGCTTTTTTTTGCTTTTGCATTTAAGCCTGAGGAGAGCAATGCTGCTTTCTTGGCTGAATAGATGAGTATCACTCTATCACGCTGAAAAGTGTTAACTGCAGATGTAAGTATTATATACATTCTAAAAAAACAGGCACGTCTTTAAGGGCCTAAATGCACAACAACTACCATCTGACTTCTGAGGCCCAGCACAAGATAAAGGTGTAACAAATCCACATAAAAATGGATTTGTTTAGTTAGTTAGTTTTTTGGAAGTTTCGGTCACACTTTATTTTAAGGTCCAATTCTTGCTATTAACAAACCATTAACTACGACATTTGTCTCAGTAAACTCCTAATTTGCTGCTTATTAGGTCATTGTTAAATTTAGGTATTGGGTAGGATTAGGGATTAGAATATAATCATGTAGAAATAAGTAACCTACTAATAAACAGCCAGTATGCTACTAGGCATACTAATAAGCAACTAGTTAATAATAGTAAGAATTGGTCCCTATACTAAAGTGTTACCAAAATTTCAAAATAATATGACTATCATGTGTTTGTGAGGACACTCTCCTCAAGTCATCAGACTTTTCAACTGTCATGTCAAAAGAAATTGCTACTCCAGCACTGTGTGTGCAATCGCATGAGACTGCAACGATCCTTGACACTTTGGGTTTTTGTAAGGGCTTTTTACAGTGAAGCGGTTTAACTGAAAAAAGTGAGTTTTTTTGTTTGTTTTTTCAAATACATTTCTTAATATTTAATTCATTCTTTCATAACGTTTTCCTTCTTCTTCTTTCTCTCCCTCTAAACATACTATACATCCATGGTATTCTATAGATGCCCTTGCTGTTATCAAATAAACAAAATATTCTGCAGCTTTAAGCTTCACTGCAATGTTATATCGGCAATATATAAAAATGTAAAGTTCCTCTTTGTTAATGTTGAACAAGGCTGAAATCTCCAGATGACACATTTCAAACCAGCTGACTGCACAGACATGGTTTCCTCACATATAAAGAATTCCCCCCTTTCAAATAAGGATTCTTAAATGGTTCTTGCTATTTAGAGTTTGTGTTTGCTATGTTCTTCTGGAGAAAAGTCTGTAAAAATAACATAATGTACTGGTAACTTTTTGCCAGGATGTACATTTCAAGTTTTACATCATCTTCAGATCAGCATATTGTTAAATAGTTATAGAATTAAATTTAATTAGTTGATTCTAATTGGAACCTCTATTTTCTATGTTCTCTCTCTCTCTGATAATTATATACTTTGTCTTCACAGATGACATATTTGCCACGGCCATCAGTGTGTTACCCTCACAGTGTACAGCCGTCTCCTCTCCAGCGCAGCTCAGATGATGATGACCCCGTCAGTCGCAGTCCTCCATTAGAGGTGTCTGACGAGGAGTGTATGAGAGACCACATTACATCGACAACAGGAGAGCATGGTAAGGACAAAAGCTAAGACCAGTCTCACCTCATAAGGACACAGCCATAGTGATCTATGGAAAGTGGATAAGTGAAGCAAACCTGTTGACTTTTGAGATCTCCTAGAATCTAGATGTTGGTGTTCATTTCCTTCGTTTTTCAAGGTAACAAGAAGAAAATTCGCTTGTATCAGTTCCTGCTGGACCTTCTGCGAAATGGTGACATGAAGGACAGCGTCTGGTGGGTTGACCGAGAAAAAGGAACATTCCAGTTCTCTTCCAAGCACAAAGAGGCTTTAGCACACCGCTGGGGCGTACAGAAGGGAAACCGCAAGAAGATGACCTACCAGAAGATGGCAAGGGCGCTGAGAAACTATGGCAAGACGGGAGAAGTCAGGAAGATCAAGAAAAAACTCACCTACCAGTTCAGTGGAGAGATACTTGGGAAGAGCCACACAGAAAGGAAGATTTACATGTAAACATATGCATAAAAAAGCAAGAAAGAGGGAGAAAGACTTGGAGAAAACAAGAGAGAACCTTTTTCCTCGATGAAAACAGCAAATGGACCAGAACTCTTACCATAGTTATGACCCTGTGTATTGAGTCGACGATTATATTTTTCATTACTTTTTTTATTATTCACCTTTGCATTAATTAAGTAACTTTAAGTCCTTTAAATTTCAGTAGCTTTTGTGATGCAGGACCAACATTCACACGTCTGTATAGTGTGTACATATGGGAAAGGACATATTTAAAGAGCAGATACAATGACCAAAGTGGGTAGTTTTTATAAATTAGACAAAAAGCTATTCTCGAGTTAAAGACAGTTGCAAATTTCACCACCACACATGATGGAAAAAAAAAAATCACAAAAATACAAAAAGCAGAAGTGAAAACCAATGACACAGGCTCACACAGCACGGAAAACTCTGTCACGTCTGGGTAATACACACACACACGCATAGAGACAGATTCTATGCTCATGTTTGTACTGTCTTTATCTCAACATTACATTCCATCTGAAGAAATGGAAAAAATCTTTAGAGAACCATGACGAATAAACATTAATTGTGAATAGAAAAAGTGAGTTTGCTGTAAACCATTTGTTCAAAAGGCTGTATCATATTTCAGGGTAATTTCTCAGCAGTGTAATGACTCATTGCAAATGTTTAAATATGACCTTAAAAATAACAAGAATCAGAACCTAAGAGCAGTGGGGAAATCTTAGTGAACAGAACAGACCCAACACATAAAAAAATATTTCAAATGACCTTTTTACAAGAATTGACAAATTTTCAACTCTATGCTAATGACCTTTTTTTACAAGGATTGACAAAAATGTTCAACTCTATGCTGAGAACACATTTAAACTGATGGATCTATGGCCAGGTGGAGTGATAATTAATTATCCCTTAGATACAGAACTCTTAAGGCCTTGGATTGAATTTAAAACCAAGTCAGCATACTGTTGTTCCCAAAGGAATTTTAATGGAATTCTCACCAAACACATGAAATTTCAGGCCACACACCTTCATCAGACATCCTTTAGGATCAACAGTATGCCAATTTAGTTTTAAACTTAATCCGATTTCATGTTTTTCTATTAAAACTGTTGAATTCTATTACAAATTCCTACAAATTAATGTGCCATATCTGTTATTTTTTGGATGTGCATGCTTTTCTGCATTTGGATTAAGTTTAAAACAGTTTAAATGATGATATAATACCCTCAAACTAAATATGAAAACCTACTCGAAAAACCATTAGTGAAAATCCAATTTATCAGCAGCAGTGTAAACCGCATCCCTTACACAGAACACCTCAGCTGAAAGCAAAACAACCTCTGAGCGCCCCCTGTCAGCAAGACCACTGAACTGCTGAAACGACATTTAAGATTGTTTATTTGTCTTTTAATATATTTAAATGCAAATATTCCTGGATTCACAAATCCATTCTGTGATTTCTTTACCCTTAGGGTTCATCTGACGACCATGCAAGCAAGCACATTCTACATTAAAAGTCCTTTTTACAGAATGCAAAACAGGTTTCCTCTTTTTGAATAAAAATAAATCCAATCAGGAGGTCTTCTGTAAGCTGCTGGAGGGCTTGACAAGAGGAACATACCACTGTAGGTAAAGAGGTTGATCATGATAAACCAGATTATCATTTGGTTTAAGTTACGCAGTCAAACAAATAACAAAAACAAAACAAAAACAAAAATAGAATAATTCTGCAGAAATTCAACAATGGTATGTATACCTCTTCTGTCATCCCTGCCGTCCTCCTTCCCTCTGTGTTGAATGGAGGCTTCAAAAACCCTTTGAAATGCAACTTCACCAATTCATGGAATGTTTTTAAGGAATCCTGAAATATATTGAGGGGGGGAAAAAATGCTTTCTTGTTAGGAAACAGACTACTATCTAAGCATTTCAAGCCTATTTGCAGTAGCAAAGGCATGTTTTAAAAAATAAAACATGATTTTATGATTAAATACTTCACTTTCACAGTCATTTACAGTGAAATTTTAAACACCATTTTAATTGTACTGTTACATAGTTAAAAAAAAAAACCCTGTGTTGTTAGATCTCTTACCCGTCCTTCTTTTGAGCAGATGTATGTGAACCATCTCAGCCCTGCAGCCACATGTGTGATCTCATCAGCATAAATCACCTCCAACACCTTCACTGAGCTTGTGTCTCCCTGAGCAGCGAAGCGGGACAGAGTCTGAGGGTGCACATCCAAACCTCTGTGTAAAAACCATGCACATTTCAGATACATACATGAAAATAACAGAATCTGACAGACATGAGACGTGTTTTACCTGGCCTCGTGGACCATGTGCACTATAGCTAGCCTCGCCAAAAGGTCATGAGACGTATCTGTTGCCGATTGCCACAAACCTTTTTGAAAAGAAAAAAGACTAATATTGAATCTCTAACATCACCTAAAAAGACAAACACATGAAAACACTGACCGTTGTGTACTGGTAAAGCACCAAAGAAGCTGCCAAGCTCCATAATCCTTTGCTCTAGTAACTGATAATGCTGCAGATGTCAAATGAATCAAAGTTACTTAGTTAGCATTTAGCCTAAATAAATAAAAGGTGTAAACATGTATACAAACCTTGGCTTCATCTCCTGCTACTTTGACAAAGTCATCAAAGAACTGGCGAGGCAATGGCTCACCATTGCTCAATCTAAATGTGGAGAATCTTGCTATCACATCCCAGGACAGGTCTATTGCCCACTGCTCTATATTAGCAAGAGAGTGCAGTAAAGCAATCCTACTCGCCTGTTGAAACAGAAACCATTTTTATTTTGACCTAATTACTCTTTAGCTTAAACTAGTGTCTAAGTGAAACAAAGTTTACCAGTGTGCCACCCTTGCCCCGTTTGATTTTTCCAGGCTCCACGACAGTCAGACTGTCTTTTCTGTTAGGCTGCGCGGGAGGGCTGGCCTCCCCAGTCTCTGTTATTTTCCCGCTGTCCCAGTTCTCTTGCACTATCTTGGTCAATGAAACCTACACCATACAGAAAAACAAACAAGCAGAAGTCGTACAACGATTTATTTTGCGCAATCAGAAAGTGTCTGATAAAACTGAGATGTGGTGAATGATACTGTTTAGTCAATCACTACATGTTAAAGGATATTTCCAAACCTTTTCCTGTGGGTCTGCGGTGTGAAGGATTTTGGTGGCCCACATGCAAAGTGTGTTTTCTGAGGAAGTTATTTCCACAGGCAAACCATCTGCAAAGAATACAGCACAAGCATGCATTGTGTACCATAACATGTCATACAATTCATATTTTTGTATTCTGTCATTGCTCACCTTGGTGGGTTATTTTTGTCGCTGGGATGGGACAAAGGGACAGTGTGCTCTGGGTATTTATATACACTTTTCCATCCAGTACACGGACATCATACACTTGGTTCTGGTGATAATAATATGAGACACATCAAGAATGATAGCAGTTTGATCACTGTACGTTAAAGGTATAGTTCACCCAGTAATGAAAATACAGGATGAGTAAATGACAGAATTTTATTTTTTGGGTGAACTGAACTATTCCTTTAACCTGGACCATCATAACAACTTGCCTGCAGTCCAGTGGAAGAGGAACCAGTTTCAAGGCTGAAATCAAAGTAATGCCATGGGCAAATCAGTGCCAGTTTCCCATGGCCCAGATCCTCAATATCACCCTGCTCAAGTGGGCCTCCTGTTAAGCAATGGATCATTATATTAAGATATTAAAACAATTCTTTCATTTTACTGTATTACAGTTATGCGATATTTTCACAAAGACCCATAATTAACTTACATCACTGTTTTTAAACTTACATGTATTTAAAAATCAGGATAAATATATTCAATTAGAGATAAAGCAAATATAAAACAATATCCAAGCAAATGTCTAATGTATCACTAATGTTTCACCTAGGAAGTGGAAGTTACATCAAACCATCTAGAAAGAGTTTTCTCTCAGGCTGATGATACACAGGGCAACTGATACTATGGGCAATGTTGCCATCAATGGGCAACCAGGTGAGACACAGGGCCCACGTCTGATCTAAAATATCCAGATAAAAATTTGTTACCCATTCTCAATGGGAAAGTGGCCAAGCAGCATTGGTTCAAAAAAGTTGTCCCGTGTATCATCAGCCTCAAAACTCTCGGCGCAAACAAGGCTTGTGAGGGAAGTCAGAATAAGGCCAAGATGGTGATAATGGAATAAAGACACAACTATACAAAGTTTTGCATAACACTGTTTTGTATGGGAGGGCACAAAATAAATTATAATTAAAAAGGAGCCATATGAAAGCATAAAAATTTAACAGTTAAGTAGTTGCGACGGTCGGATGACAAACTAAATCTAAACCCAAAACCGGTCCATCTAAGAAAAGTCACATGCCTTGCCTACATAATGCACAAGAATTCTTTGTATCTGACTAGAGTTACAACTAACCTTCGTGTGGGCAAGATGAATCCATAGCCCAGAATTGATCATCCTTTGTATGCACCAGGACTATATGCTCTCCATCATCAGAGTAAAACCTTAAAAATATTGTTGCTATTATTTTTTATATATATTTTCAGAAAATGTGTATATATGAAGAAATATTATACTGACATGAATTTTCTTAGTGAAAATACAAATATCTACTGTACATATGTTCATTCTTTAATACATGCAAGTGGTCTCACTTTTGGACCCCACTGCATTTCTCTAATTTAAGACATTTTTCCCCATTGTAAATTAAGCTTTAGTATAACATTCATAACAGATGCATTTTTAACATTCGTTGTCTAATTCCATTTTAAAAATAAATCAATTAACACTTTTTAAAATCTCCTTTCCAAAAAGTTATTTTACAGAATATCTTCTTGTAACAGTTCAAGAGCATCATATATTTACGTGTGCATTTATACAATGACAGGCGCTTACTTCGTGCATGGTGACTTAAATTTAGATTTGTCTCCCACACACTGCCAGTTTCCAGCCTCGACAACGTCTTTAAGCGCATCAACTAAATCCTTCTCGAAGTGATCCATTCAGAACCTCCTTATACCTTCCACTACTCTTCCAGATCCATGTGGCTACTATAAACACCGAGGGAACTGTTTGTTTCTTCTTCTTCTTCTTCTTTGAAGGGAACTGTTTGTTAAACTTCCGGTTACGACTTATTTCAAAATAAAAGTTACAAGTTTACGTCTTTTTTCTTTTTTCATTAGCTTATTTTTGAAGCAAGTGCTTTTTAAAAAAAGTGTTGTTTTGACTATCAAATATTGAAGCAATGGCTTATCTCCTCATAAGCAAAATACGTTACGTGATCTCCAATGAAAATAAATGGATCTCGCTGTGTGGCTGTCCAGTGGCCGCCAAACAAATAACAGCGCATGCGCAGTTAACAAAGTCCGCGTTTTGATGCTCCCGCGGTGCTGCTTGTGAAAATGATTGTAGTTCGTGTGGAACAATAACAGATTTTTTTAGAGTTTTAACACGAATACAGCACCATGCCGATCTCCTGTTCAGCTATTGATTGCTCAAACCGGTTTGCCAAAGGGTCAGAGATCAGATTCTACAGGTAACGAACATAACATGATTTTTTGACACGCTTGAGCTTTGTGTTAAGCTTCACTGTTTACATGTGCACGAGTTGCTGTACGATGCTGTACATCCAGATAGAGGTTTCATAGTTAACATAACTTGTCGTAAATGTAAAATACCACTTTCTATCTTGAGGCAACACAATATTACCCTTCTTGGTTATTGTGGCGCGTCGTGTTTGTCTGTGCTCCTCTTTTCACTTTTAATATGTATAGTCTAATGGCAACAGATATGGATATTATACTTAATATCATAACATAATTAACTTGCTTGTGTTATGTTGCCACTAAAAGAAAAAAAAAGGACTTGTAACAGCTGATTATGATACGTCCGCTTTTTAAATCTAGGTGATTTGCACAGGTTGCTGATTTCAGAATACAATATGCATGCCTAGAAAAACTGTATTGGAAGTAACAGTAACCAATGGAGTTGCAGCCACCTTTTCTTTCTCTCTGTTCAGGTTTCCAATCAGCAAGCCTCAGCTAGCCGAGCAATGGGTACGAAACCTTGGGAGAAAGAACTTTGTTCCCACTCAGAACTCCTGTTTGTGCTCGGAGCATTTCCAGCCTGACTGCTTCCGTGACTATAACGGAAAACTGTTTCTCAGAGAGGATGCCGTGCCGACTATTTTCGCAAACTCTGGAGGAGATGGCTCAAAGGTGTGTCTTTGCACTTAGTAGAGTTATTCTTGTTATCCAGTTCAAAAACATCAATGTAACTGCTTCAGCAATGCAATCCCACTCATTGTTTTATTCATGGTGTTTATGTATTGCTTACAGATTGAGTTACGGAAAAACAGAGGAGGTTTAGTGGCAAAGGATGCAAATGAGTCCAGTCGGTTTGGTTCACTTTCTGATAAAGACAGAGCCAAACTAATTACAAAAGACAGAAGACAGCCTATAAGAGACTCTAGCCTGAAGGTAACACATGCACTGCTGAATGAATATGCAATTACTAACACTTTCTTTAGTCTGTTTTTAGCTTCTCTGAAAGTCATTAACACATCTCACACTTTTTTTGTTGTTTAATCTCATGGAGAAAAAAATCTCATTTTCAGATTTGCTGTATGTGAATTGAGCAAATCTTAAAAGTTGTTTGGCCACAAGGTGTGTCAAAGATAGAAGTCTGTGTAGATATGTTGATTTCACAGCACAGCAATAGTGTGTACAACAGCATGAAAGTTGAAGCCTGGATAATGTATTGCAAAAAACAAACAAACAAGAGAGGCAGATTTGATGATTTTCAAAACATTCTAGACAGGCAGTTTGTCTAAGGAAAACTAAGCCTGCATGAATCTCTTTTTTTTTTCCAGTGGAAATAACTGGCAAAGCAATTGTATAGATGAAGCTGCATATCGTTTTTTTTTTTTTTAATTATTACAATTGCAATGTAAGACTAGACTAAACCTTTCTTGTCATTACTTAAGGCTTTAAGTTATAGGATTTTTTTCTGGCATTTTTAAAATGATTAAGAAAATGGAATTCTGAATAACAGTTTCATTATTAAAAAGTATAGAAGTCAGTTTCTGCCACGGAATAAAAAATAAAAAAGGTAATGCTTCAGTTTTCAGTTTTCAATTAAGTTTTCTTTTTTTTCACAATTCTTGCTCTTCAGACTTTTTTTTTTTTTTTTGTAATTTCTGCGTTTACTTCTCTCAATTCAGTTTTTTTTTGTTGTTGTTTCGCCACAAAATAAAAAAATATATAATAAAGGTAATTTGACATCTCACAATTCAGACTTTTCTTGTCAAAAGTTTAAGTTGTATATCTTGCAATTGAGGAAAAAAGTCATATATAAACTCAGAATTGCAAAGGGGGAAAAGTCACAATTACCTTGTTTGTTTTTTTATTGTGTATCAGAAACAAACTTCCATAGAAAGTGTCTGCAAAGTGCCAAAAATTAAGAATTGTGTATTTTTTGAGCAAATCTGAAATGTGGTTGGCCACAAGGTGTCAAAGCATTGCTTTCTAAAATAATTGGTGCCATTTAAAAAGGATCAGCTATAGTTCAGCTGACTACTTTTTCTTTTGTCAATCAGACATTTTTGTTTCTTTATTGCAGAGCAGAGGTGTGAATGACCGGAGACGTGCAGGGAAGGTCTCGTTGGGTGACAGGTACATATCTTGTCTAGATTCTCAAACTCATGAACACATCACCTCAGCCATAATAAAGATTAGCATACAAATCACAGTTTCAGTTAATTGAATTCCAGTTGTATTCAAAGTGTTTTATATGGTGTCTTAAGCATTGGAGAAAAAAAACGTTTGGATGAACTTCCCCCATTTTTTGCCATCTTTCTTGTCCCTGCAGACAGACCATGTCTCTCAAGAGTAAAGTGTATGACAGCAAAGGTCTGTTGATCTCATGTGGAAGGGATCTGTGTGACTGTCTGGATGTAGACTGCATGGGTTGCTTTTACCCATGTCCCGAGTGCGGATCGCGGAAGTGCGGTGTGGAGTGCCGATGTGACCGGAAATGGTTGTATGAGCAGGTGGAGGTAGAGGGAGGAGAGATCATTCGCAACAAGTTTGCAAATTAGCTAACTTGTTGGAAGACCAAGATGACGGCACTACTTCTGCTTCTGAGCAAAAAAGACTGTCACTGGCTTGGTATATGGATATTGCAGAAGTACTTGCTTTATTTGCTATATTGTTTATTTTTTAAATGTAAAAGTTTAATAAAGAATGTTGTCTTATATTTTTGCTGCTATCACAGCTGTGTTCATTTCTGTAATCTTTCTAGGATTTCCACTTCTTTAGTTATGTTGTAATGCTGTAGCTGTTTCTCCCCCTTGAAATTTGTTTTTACACTTACAAAAATAAAATCTAACTATAAGCAGAGTGCACAGTGCTTATTCAAAGGTTTTACAAATATGATCTTTTGACCTAATTTCAAATGCCGTGAACATTTGGGAAAATGTATCTTTTATCTGAATCACTCTATCTACACTATATCTTATTTAAAATACCAAGCATAATATGTAGCCACTTGTTTTATTTTATTATTATTTAATTTGTCTTTAAGTAAAAAAACAACACATTTTTAGTTCTTTGATTTACTCAGTAAACCGACTATGATGATATCCAGAAACCTGTTGGTTTACTGCAGGGCACTTTAGTATTTGTTTGGAGATATCATCTATTAGATGTTTTTCTAATTGGCCCATTTGTCTCGGCCTGCACATTCAGGGAGCTCCACCTCGTGTTGCAGTGCTAGGAGCCAGGAACGTCAAGATGAAGAACAATCTGTCATAGGCCCAGTTTGCCTTGTAGCGGCACAACAATAAGAATGTACAAACAGCAAGAAAGTTGATTTAATGTATTGCAAAAGCGCTCAAATGAGGCAGATTTTGATGATTTTCAAAACATTCCCATCTAGACCGGCTGTTTATCTAGGGAAAACTGCCTGGGTGAAGCTTTTTCCAGTGCAAATAACTGGCAGTGCAATTTTAAAGATGAAGCATTGATACAGTTGTTTAAATATTACAATACTTGCAATGTAAGGTGAGAGTACACCTTTTATTGCCATAACTTGAGGCCTTGAGCTATAGTAGGGAATTTCTACCAGTTTTAAATCAATTAGTCAAATGAAATTTGGAGTAATCCTTAACATATTGAAGTGTTTGCAGTGTGCCAACATTAGAAAATTACACACACATGTGTGTGCACAGATGATTTGATTCTCATTAACCTTGTAAAGTTTTAACTGCTGAGCAGCTGTAAGTCATGCATGCTCTCGTTTAGATGACAGCTTAAAGAGCATCTGTTATGATGTAGTGTCTCTTGTTTTTATCATCTGCTCCTTTTATTACCATACACGTGTATTAAAGGCTCTTTTGATGTGCCCTAACCCATTTCTATTTATATGCAAGACATTACCCCTTTTTCCGAAAACTCTTTGATATTCATGTTGATTCATTACTAATTTGATTATGTAAATGTAGTATGGTTTCAGTGAGTTTGCTCAGCGTATCAGAGAGAGCATCCTCACAGAGAGAAATTTTTACAGTTGGTCTCATAAGGACAATTATAAGCTCTGGTAAAAACGCACCAATTTCACAAGCAAAATTAACGTGTCTGTGTGTGTAAGCGCTTGGGAACAGATGGTGTATCACAGGAAATGAGTTCTGTTTATGCTATGTGAGAGCTGTTTTAATGGTGCAGTTTGTGCCTGACTGAGATTATTGACACCAGAGCCCACAGAAGATTCCAGAAACACAACAGGAAGAAGCAGCACCTCACAGATGACCTGTCAGGAGATTTGAGCCAAAGCATCTTTTATACTGATTTAAAAATTAATTACATTTAGCCTTTAATGGGCTCTTGCAGTATTTTATATTTATTGATGCTTGCAAATAATATGAAAATGTTTTATATTTGATTTATTCCATTATGCAGTTTACATGGTATTATGAAATATTCAGAATTGTACAAAAGGCTTTCAAATGGTTGCAGAGCGGTGTTTGGTTTCCTTGTCTAATGTGCATTGCAGCTGAGTGTCTGCTGGCTGAGAACTCCACAGTCTGTGATGTCAGAGTTACACTTGCTGCATTCACAGCTGAGGGCCACTGGGTAAGTGAAAACGGAGTCAGTCCTGGCAGGGCAGCCTTTAAACTCATAGGTCTCATGGGTCCATTCTCTGAAGTTACAGGTGTTCTGGTAGAACAGCATCAGTGGGCTACGGTAAACACTTTCCTACCAAAAAAACAAAACAATGCATTTTAGTTCCCTTTTATCTGGTGCAAGAGGAAGAATATATACTATAGAGAGAGAGAGAGAGACATATATTAAACAGACATACGGTATTAGATCATTTAATGTTGTTAAAAAGTCTCTTATGCTTAGTAAGGCTACATTTATTTAATCGAAAATACAGTAATATTGTGTAATATTATTACAATTTAAAAGAACTCCAGTCTTTAGTGTCACATGATCCTTCAGAAATCATTCTAATTTGCTGATTTGGTGCACAAGAAACACTTCGATGTTGAAAACATTTGTGCCATTTAATGTTTTTGTGGAAAGCGTGTCACTGCTATTCAAAGGTTTGGGGTAAAGGAAAACTTGAAATCGCATCATATGACCCCTTTAAAAACAAACAACAAAAAAAGAATAACCTACTTTTATCCAGCAAGGATGCATTTAGTTGATCAGTGACAGAAAATACATTTATGTTACAAATACATGTCTATTTGAAAGAAATACTGTTGTTTTGAATTTTTTATTCATCAAAGAATCCTGAATTCACAAAAATATTACGCAACAAAAAAGAGTTTTTAGCATTTATGATAACAGCACCAAAGACCAAATTAGCATATTACACTGAACAAAATTATAAACGCAACCCTTTTGTTTTTGCCCCCATTTTTCATGAGCTGAACTCAAAGATCTAAGACTTTTTCTATGTACACAAAAGGCCTATTTCTCTTAAATATTGTTCACAAATCTGTCTAAATCTGTGTTAGTGAGCACTTCTCCTTTGCCGAGATAATCCATCCACCTCACAGGTGTGGCATATCAAGATGCTGATTAGACAGCATGATTATTGCACAGGTGTGCCTTAGGCTGGCCACAATAAAAGGCCACTCTAAAATGTGCAGTTTTATCACACAGCACAATGCCACAGATGTCGCAAGTTTTGAGGGAGCATGCAATTGGCATGCTGACTGCAGGAATGTCCACCAGAGCTGTTGCCCGTAAATTGAATGTTCATTTCTCTACCATAAGCAGTCTCCAAAGGCGTTTCAGAGAATTTGGCAGTACATCCAACCAGCCTCACAACCGCAGACCACGTGTAACCACACCAGCCCAGGACCTCCACATCCAGCATCTTCACCTCCAAGATCATCTGAGACCAGCCACCCGGACAGCTGCTGCAACAATCGGTTTGCATAACCAAAGAATTTCTGCACAAACTGTCAGAAAGGAGTGGACCAACATTCCACAGGCCACAATCATTAAATGGGGGCAAAAACAAAAGTGTTGCGTTTATAATTTTGTTCAGTGTAGAATGATTTTTTGAAGGATCATGTGACACCGAAGACTGGAGTAATAGCAGCTGAAAATTCATATATACAAATTCACATATATGTCAAATGTGCACAAATCCATTAAAAAGAAAGGTTACAAGAATATTACTTCATCCTATACCTGTGTTTTGCAAAGCCCGGTACAGGCAGTGGTGTCAATTGTGATGCAGCTGCCACATTCCTCACTTTCCAAGGTAATGGAGATATTGGTGAGCCGACAGCTGGACCTGCATTCTGATCCTGCCCTCATCAGCGCTGGCAACAGCATCACCATAACAACGAAGTGCATCCTCATCTGGGAATCAATGCGAAGGTGTGCAGCTAATCAAATACAGGTACTGCAGTGGGTAAATTATTAGCATTGCATTTTGTATCTATCTTGGGCTTTATTGCTTAATTTTTTTTTTAAGAAAATCACTATTGAAAGTACAATCTAACCCAGACCACACTAAACCAGCTCACATAGCCTGCACATAAACAAAAACTTGGCTAAATTATTATTAGTTGAGCAACTAAGATGAATAAATTTAAATTTGGTTTGGGAAAAGCAACTATCAAACACATTGAAACTGAAGTCAAATTACTAATATACAGTTCATGCTAATATAAATATAATTGCTAAAATACTAATATAAAGTTCATGGCAGTCCTACCTGCTGGAGTTCCGCTGAGACAAAATCCTTTCACCTCAGTTCACGTGGACACTTATACCCTCCTGTCAGACGTGACGCCCACATCTAGTTGAGAGCAGCCATGTCTTATCATACTACTGCATTTGATTTTGTGGAGGTGGCACAAATCCCCGAAAGCCCTGTGGCCATGGCATTCAGTCTGAAAGAGGCTTAGACAGAACAGGATCCATGTAAAAGCCACCACTGATGTTCTGCTTTTCAAGGTCAGTGTTCTGCAGCACAATTCCTGGATTGAAAATCACTGGAACAACAGCTTGTCGTCTCTAAGAGATCAACACATGGTTGCTTCAACAATTAATTTCTGCAGGATATTTTTTAAAATATTTCACAAAAATCAATCAGTTTTTATTCTCCACAGCATCTGTTCAGTTTTTACCTGGCTAACTTTTGAAACAGTCTCTCATAACAGATGGAGGTGATGTTTTTTTTTTAACCACTAGATCGATCTATTGATATTTGAAAATGATATTGGGATTGAGATGCTCATGGGCTTTGAAAAGTGTAATGGATAATGTGATGCAATAAATTGATCAAACGTGACAGATCAAAGACATTTAGAATTTTAGATTTTTAATATACTTTTTAATTTAAGAAATCTCTTTTTTCAAATGAAAGCTGTTCTTTTACAATTTCTATTATTATTCTTTTAAATAATCCTGAAAAACATGTATTATGATTTTCACAAGAATATTATGCAGCAAAACTCTTTTTTTTCAGTTTTGATGACAATAAGAATCATTATTAGCAACTGAGCACCAAATCAGCATATTAAAATAATTTCTGAAGAATCATGTGACACTGAAGACTGGAGTGATGGCTGCTGCTTTGCCATCAACAGCAGCATTTATTTGAAACTGAAATCTCATATATTAAAAATGATATCATTGCTCTTTTGTTGATTTTGATTGCTTCCATTGTCCTCATTTGTAAGTCGCTTTGGATAAAAGTGTCTGCTAAATGACTATATGTAAATTTAAAAATATAAAAACCCCCTTAAAATTCGAAATATTTACTGTCGCTTTTGATATGTTTAATGCATCCTTCACCAATTTAATGCATGAAATCACCCATTACTCTTTTCAAAGCTCGTGAGCATTTCAATCTCCATTTAATTTTCAAATACAAATGTCAAAAGATATATCTAGCGGTTTGCATAAAGACTTATTTCAAACATAAAAATCTTACTGACCCCAAACTTCTGAACATTTTATATACAGTATATAATCTTCGAAACGGTCCTCTGTAAAAGAACTATTCTAGCATTCATTCCATTTAGCAGCACGCCTAGCCATTATTGCCTTGACCATTATCTGTTTTAAAGTTATACAGTGCCCTGGATTTTCATTTTGATTCTGTTCATTTTCTTTAACAGATCTCAGTCTGGCTCTACGGCTTTTCATCTCCAGCTCAACCTTGACAAAACGAAGCTCTTTTTTCTTTCAGCCGCCCCCAGTCTCTTTCCATGGCTTTTGAAGGTTGTACAGTCATTGACTCCTGATGTGTCCAAATCTTGGAAATTGTCCAAGATGACCCACTGACCTTCATTTATCACGCTGTGACAAGTGCCCTATCCGAATAAGGCTTTTTAATGTAGAGAAAATCTGCCTTTTCACTCCCATCAGTGCATCCAAAATGCTTCTGTCTGACTCTATATATCCAGTAATTCTCACATTTACTCATGTCTCAATGTACTTCTCATTGCTGCACAGTCATATTCAGGACCCCATTCCTGGCCTACAATGCAGTCAGCACCATTATTCTAATAACTATAAGCCATTATCCAATCGCACACGCACAACCTTCACACTACAGTCAGAATCTTTACTCCCTACACCTATAAAGCAGCCATCCTGTGTGCTTGCCCACAATGACTAAATGTTGTCTTGTGAAATACTGTGTATTTCACAGTAAAAAAAAAATACTGTGCCCCCTTTTATTCTGTATAGTGCCAGCTGCAGACTCTATACAGAATAGACACGCGTAGAAAAAACTTAAGCCAAGTCCAAAACAAGCTACTAAGGTGGGGTATTTGAATAATAAAACAGCAAGAAGTCAATTTGTCAAGATAGTAAAGGTTGGTCAATGCAAACTGTTTTAACAAGAGCAAACACAATGTCTGCTGCATAACTAATGAGCTGGATCAAACAGCACAATCATTTTGATAGCACACACACATTTCCCCCTCTACAACAGAGTATGTGAGACATGAGTTTTGTTGAGCGTTTCTCTGTCTTGCGAAATACAATATTTGTTTTCCAGGTGATAAATATAAAGCATTCGTGGCTTAAACACAGTGCTGCTGACGAAACTGGTTTTCTAAAGCTCTCTGTTGTAAAATAGAGTGCCAGGAGAAACAGGCAGGTGGCGTAGTGGGAGTAATCATTTGCATTTTGCTTTCATACAAACATCATATGAGTTTTTTTGAAACAAACATCATTTTGAGTTTATTATTTAGTTGACTTATTTTTTTATTTATTTTTTTACAGTGCCACTATAGTCTGTATGATTGAGTGCTAATGCCAAGAAACTCACATATTATCATATTATAGACTAAATTAAATAAATTGCCCCTATATTACTTTTGTTCTAAAGCCAAACTAAACTGATATAAAATATTATTTGGAAAATATGATACAACTTATTCCAATAAGATGACAGCTTCTTTTATAACATAATAAATGTGTAAGTTAGGTTCTATTTTACAACAAAATAAATTGAAAACTGTGATGAATCTTGTGCTTCCTTGTGTTTAGAAAGAACAGTAATTATTGCAAATTCTGATAAATGTCTTTCATATTTAATTTAATTACATCAACATTTAAACTTTGACATCTCAAAGGTAAATGTTGTAAAATCTTTCTTTTTCTCCCCAAGTTTTCAGCGGATCCTACTGTAGCACCCACTTTTCTTCTCTTCGAGGTCCCCGGGCCCCAGTTTCGAACCCTCTATGCTAAGCTAAAGGAGGTGAATCTTTTATTTATGCTCGTTGTATAAACGCTTGCTTGTTTAATGGAGCGTGGAAGAGTGAAGTGCAGAGCTCTCACGACACAATCACATTCATCTTTTTTATGTTGTGTTTACATTCTTAATTTTTTCCAAACGATGACTATACACAAACAGGCCGTGACAGAAAGTGTATGTGGCTTTTTGACAGAGCCACACACAGGCTGCTTAGTGTGTGCAGCTCGTGCTCTGCAGCAGTCCCTCGGGTAGGCAGTTGCGATTAACTGGATGTCAACAGATGCATAAGGGGCTGTCGAAGTTTGAGAGCTGCAGCACACTGGTGCGCGCCTGTCACGACCACGGGGGGGCGATCGAGGTCTTTCCGCGCTGCGCAAACGTGCCTCTCGCGGCGGAGCGCAGCTCCCCAATAACACGAGCACAATGGTCAACGGGCGAGACTGAGCGGCAGACAGATGCGCGCTGCGCATACTTACCTAAGGCTATTACACATGGCATCCTAAAACTTTGATACATCTCGATTCTGACGCTGCTCGTGTGATTTATGGAGCCACGCAGCATGCTCTCGGTAGCAGCACCTGCTTTTTGGTGAGTGCGAGTCCAGGCTTAATGCAGCGGTGCATGTTTTTTTGGGGAGGGGGAGATGGGCAGGTAATGAGAGATCCTGTTGAATAAAGACCCGACGGCGAGCCGTGGACAAAACTGTCATCCCTCGAATGCGATCACACCTGACTGTTTAGGTGTCATGTTCTGCGTTTGGTTACGTCGAGGAATATCTGAGCGAGAGGGAAATTTGGACAAACCAGTGATTTACATCCTCAGCCATCTCTAGCTTGTTATATTGAGGGTGGCAGCTGAGAAGACATCCTCATATCATTTCCTACGTCAGTGGCTCGAATAATGGAACGTGGAGTGCATGAGAGGGCTGATAAATTGCGTGCGACGACTGTTTATAATTAATTGTCAAGGGATTTTGGATCAGTAATATCACGCGCTATTTCCCGTTTCCTTGCTTGGCTGGCCTGTTACAATAAGGATGTGCCACAGTAGTATTGTTATTAATATTATTATCAATATGTAGCGCAGGAATAGTGACTTATGCCTTTGTTACTGATTACTTTTTCAAAATGTTCTGCTCATGTTGGTGTAGGCTATCCATCCCAGTCTGCTTGGGCTACATTACGATGAGCAGTTTGCATTCTACAACACGTTTTTCTTTTCTTTGCAGCTGTTGCTGGTGTCAAGCGGATTCAGTGATTAATTCATAGCCACCGAAGGGGCAGAGGACGAAACAAACCTACACCCCACCCCTCCCTCACAGTGAAGATGGGAACCAGTGATTTCATAGGCGAATAAAGTCTCTACCGATCACCTCAGATAACGGAGCTCTCCTCCTGCATTCAGTTTCCTTTTGGATAACGCAGGCGCGCGCCGCGCACATGGATTCTAGAACTGTTGGACACCTTTTTCTCATAATGATGATGATTATGATGATGATGATGTCACCAGAAGCGCGTCGCTTCGCCACAGTTGTAAAGTCCAATTACAATAAGTAAAAGTGCACCGAAAGAGCTTAAAGCAATTCCGAAGGCAGCGGACCTACAGTGCCAGTCAAGTGCATTTATGAACTTGCTGAGGCCGTCTTTAGCTCAACCTCGTTCTTCAGCCCGTTTTCCATCATTCTGAACGCTTCGTAGTTCGAGAAGATGGAGTTTGCTATGGTGGGCGCGGACAGCGGGGGCTGCAACACCCACCTGCCCTATGGATATGCCCAGGCTCGCGCCAGGGAGAGAGAGCGCGAGCGGGAGCGGCAGTCTCGCGCAGCGGCGTCGGCAGCCGAAGCCGGAACGGTCGGAGAGGGAGGTGGGTCCAGCGGCCATCCCCACAACCATCCGCATCAGAGTCGCACCGCCTCTTCAACGAATGCCAACAACAGTAGCGCCGGGACCGCCTCGCGCCCCTCCTCCTCCTCCTCCTCCTCCCAACAGCCGCAACAGCAACAGCAGCAGCAGCAACACCACGAGCCGCCACAGCAACTTCTCCGAGAGCGAAAAAAGCAACGAGGCGTCGCGCGCTGGAGACGGAACCGCGCGGCACTCGGCGGGGATCTACGCCAATCAGAGTTGGCGCTCCTAGGATCCGAGGAGGACATCATGATTGAGGAGGACGAGGCGGAGGGCGAGGAGGAAGAGGAGGACAGGGGAAGCAAGAGATCGAGTTTTGTCTATAACATGGATGATGAAGAGGAGACGGTTTCGTTAACGGACAGGCGTCCTCAGTCAGGGTACGAAAATGTTTACCACGAGTATGGCTGCTGCGAGAGAGTTGTCATCAACGTGTCGGGCTTGAAGTTTGAGACCCAGCTGAAGACTCTCGCGCAGTTCCCAGACACTCTCCTGGGGGACCCTGAGAAGCGAATCAGGTACTTCGACCCTCTGCGTAACGAATACTTCTTCGACAGGAATCGACCGAGCTTCGACGCCATTCTGTACTTCTATCAGTCCGGGGGGCGCTTGAAGAGACCCGCCAACGTGCCGTTTGACATCTTTTCCGAGGAGGTCAAGTTCTATGAACTCGGGGAAGAGGCGATGCTCAAGTTTCGCGAGGATGAGGGCTTCGTGAAGGAGGAGGAGAAGCCGCTGCCCGAGGACGAGTTCAAACGCCAGATCTGGCTGCTCTTCGAGTATCCGGAGAGTTCAAGTCCAGCCAGAGGGATCGCGGTCGTGTCAGTGCTGGTCATCGTCATATCCATCGTCATCTTTTGTTTGGAAACATTGCCAGAATTCAGGGACGACAAAGAATTCCTCAGCCCAGGTAAAAACTCCACGCAGGCGGACAATGGATTTACGCCGTTCAACGACCCCTTTTTCATCGTTGAGACGGTGTGCATCATTTGGTTCTCGTTTGAGATCATCGTGCGCTTCTTCGCGAGCCCCAGTAAAGCTGATTTCTTTAAAAACGCGATGAACTCCATAGACATCGTCTCTATTTTGCCTTACTTCATAACTCTCGGCACAGACCTCGCCCAGCAGCAAGGCAACGGGCAACAGGCGATGAGTTTCGCGATCTTGAGGATAATACGACTCGTCCGCGTGTTCAGGATCTTCAAACTGTCTCGGCACTCGAAAGGTCTCCAGATCCTGGGGCACACTTTGCGCGCGAGCATGCGAGAGCTGGCGCTGCTCATCTTCTTCCTCGTCATCGGCGTCATCCTGTTCTCCAGCGCGGTGTACTTTGCGGAGGCAGACGAGCCCTCGTCTCAGTTCACCAGCATCCCAGACGCGTTCTGGTGGGCTGTAGTGACCATGACCACGGTGGGCTACGGGGACATGAAGCCCATCACGGTCGGGGGCAAAATCGTGGGCTCGTTGTGCGCCATCGCTGGTGTCCTGACCATTGCGCTTCCAGTTCCTGTCATCGTGTCCAACTTCAACTACTTCTACCACCGGGAGACTGATAACGAGGACCAGGCGCCCGTTGTGGAACAGCCTCCGCCGGGCTGCCCCTACTTTCCGGATTTCCTGAGAAAATTCAAAGGGTCCCCATCAGGGTCGTCTTTGGGGGACAAGGCGGCAGAGTACATGGAGATGGAGGAGGGCGTGACAGAATCTCTGTGCGGGGCTGACACGCAAAGCCCGGGCAGAGGGAACGGTACTGACTTAGGCGGAAAAAACAGTTCACAATCACGAACCCTACAGACAGATGTATGATTATGGACGAACGATAACCTCCTCGGGAGGTTTTCATAAAGATGACTGCACAAATGGATCAGTTAACAGCACACATGCACAACTTGAAGACATATAGCCTACACAGTACGCGCGTGCGCAAACACAACGAGACGAAATGACAATGCATCCCTTTATAAAAATGCTGGCGGAAATGTACAGCACGGAAGGGAACATGAACTTGGTGGACTTCATGCACAGCGAATTCTCGTCCTTTTGGAGTGCACGATGACCACTAAGCATGCGCAGTGCTTTACGGATCCCAGGTAAGCGATTTCTGCGTTAAGAATTTGCTCAGTCACACAGCGATCATGTTGTCATCATACACTCTCAGTTTTACGCAGCATCCAGGTGTTTACACATCTGCGTGGACCTACTAGTTGTCTGTTATGGCTAGGAACAGGTGTTCCACGTGATCTCAGCATGCATGCGATTTCAACTCTCATGTTTTCTCGTTTTATAATAATATGTCAACAATGTCTTGAATTGCTTAACAACAAGGGGCTTATTGTCAAAGAGACGACTAACTGTGCTGTGTTCCCTTGGAATCCAAAAATCCTCATTGTTCATTAAGTGTTCCGAGCTTCATTCTCTGATGTCATGATAGCTGATACCATTTTTTGTAGACACGATAATTACCATTTAATCTCCAGTAAACCGATATTTTGTCATTAATAAGACATACTCTTAAGCACACGCTACAGGCAGATAACTATGGCCTCCCTCGGCCTGCTCATCTCTCACAACATGATTACTTGGCCAACGTGTAGGCTACTTGTGTAAAATATGCACACTCGATATTAGATTATCATAAGTGCCTTCTGTGTCATGTCAATCTAGTGCCTTGTGGGCTTGTTACAGGAAACATGGTTGTGTAAATTGATGAAAAAGTAACCGACAACTGGCATTTATCAGCTGTTAATGCTGTCACCTCTATAAACTCTGCACACTATGTAAAGTATCCCTTTTCAGTAGTGATCCTCTCACAGCTTGTAGTAGATGCACTACTGATAACGAGTTATATAATGACATTAAATTACAGGCAAACTGCTCTGCCTTTAAGTAAAAAAAAAAAAAAAAGATCTTAATAGTAATAGTCTTAGTGATTTTATCCATATAGTTCAACAGAGGTGATGCAAATATTTTAATTCTAAAACATATTTACTTTGTTAATGTACGTTCCTGGTCTTGTTATGAACAATTCATTGGTACTTGTTATTAAGACAGTCTTCGCAATTTTCACCACATTTCATTATCAAAATGTAATAACTTTCCCTAGCTTGCTTTCCTTTCCTTTTCTGATGTCACTTAGTGTGCACAGACTATCGGATCATTTAAAACAGTAGTTTAATACTTATACTAGGGAACTGTTTTAACAAGCTCATATTTGTTAAATCCACATCTAGTAAATTATTGCTAGAAATTAAGTTTTCTAAGTTTACATTTTATTGGTAAATATCCTGCTTCGCTTGGAAATGCATCATATTATGGATTTAAAATGGGTTGTGACCAGTACTTTATGTTGATTTCAATATTCAGTATTTAAACACATTCTATATGCTGAATCTATCCATCTATCTATCTGTCTGTCTGTCTGTCTATCATCTATCTATCTATCTGTCTATCATCTATCTATCTGTCTGTCTGTCTGTCTATCATCTATCTATCTATCTGTCTATCATCTATCTATCTGTCTGTCTGTCTGTCTATCTATCTATCTATCTGTCTGTCTATCATCTATCTATCTATCTATCTATCTATCTGTCTGTTATCTATCTATCTATCTATCTATCTATCTATCTGTCTGTCTGTCTGTATATCTATCTATCACATGCATTATTGTTTGATTTATCTTTTCATAATTATTGTTTATAATAGACTGTGAATGACCACTACGCAGTCAATCACCTTCTTACACATTAGAGGTAAAAAAAAAAAAGTGAATTCTTTTCACTTTTATATGGTCTATTTGACTTACTTTTTTCACACAAATGCTTTTTGATACATGTCTCATGTTTTTGTTTGTAATGTTACGGTAGTGTATTGGCTGTCCCACTAATATAGTTACACAAATAAGAAGTGGTAGTGCGTAGTCTTTGTACAAAATCTTTATGTTTACTGTTGAAATCTGAAATGATATTCAGTGTAAATGAGGATATATTGATAGTCCTTAATCATTATGAGATCCTGCTTGCTGAGTCATGCAGTACTTTTGCACATATACGCGCAGGCACTCATATTCATGATAACCCAGGCTATTAAGCACTCGTTTACAGGTTAATGTTGCATAGCCTGTGGAGAGGTGTTACGCTAGCTCTGTCTTCATTTTTTGCTGTAGTTCATATTGGATTGCACCAATACTTCACAGCACTAGTTATTTGCTGTGCTGAACATTTTTAAAACGTTTGGTGCTGGCTGTGAAGTAATGGCTGTTGCCCGTCTTAAGCTCTTTTAAGTTTCTCTGGGCTTAAACGTTGTTGTTAATGATTCACTGCGTCCAAAAGATGAATCTGCTTCAGCTTCAGAGGATATTTTCTGAAAACAATCTGTTGTGCTGCAGTCCAGGCATTTGTAAAATGGATACCAAACTAAAAGTTGGCTTCTTTCTCAGACTTTATTATTATTTGGCATCCTTCTCTCAATCTGTCTTTCCCTTTTCTTTCTCGGTTCCTTCCATTTGCCTCTTCTTCTACAAGGCAGAAGCGTATCCCTCCACTTGTGGCAGTCTCCTTCACTTCTCTGTAAAATAACTTACAGAATCACACGCGTGTCAGAGACTGAAAAACAGAATGTAATTTCTGTGAGATCAGTGGACTCACAATGCATGTTATTTATTTAAAGTGTAGGTCCATATGTGTGTGCTCGCTTGTCTGCGAGAGTGTAATAAATCAATAAAACCCTTCACCCACATCACCTTCATAAATATCAGGCTCAATGCCACAGTAAATGGATATTAAACTAGATTTCCTAATATCAATCACCCATGACTACGAAAGACATTTTGCCATATTGATAGATCAGTGTAACAGCACTCATTCCCATAACACTGACTCTCTGTAAATATCAAGACTGGCATTTGAGCAGTGTGGAGAGCCAGAATAATGTGGCATTAGTCCAACCGAAAGCAATCAGCATCACTCCACTCAGGGCATTAATTAGCTGCCGTGCGTGATGTGTGTAGTATGACACAGAAGTGTTGCTGTACTTGGCGTGATCACCATACCCACACATACATTGGGGCTTAGTGGATGATGGGAAAATAAACAGCACTATAGATTAGAAACTGAGTTGTCATGGCAGATTTTCACTCCATAATCCCCTCATCTTCTCTCAGTAGAAACAACAGTGTTGCATGGGTTAAATCAGTTGGGCAGAAAAACACTAGCTAGTTACCCTTATGTAACCTTAAAATAAAAATTTATTTCTGCTAAGTGTTGTCCTCTAAACCGCTGTTAGTGTCAAGTGCATTGTGTGGCCTCAAGCACAGGTGGTGTGATGCAGCTGACAAATTGTTCTATGTAAAGCAATGTTTAACATCTTCATGACATAGAGGTACATGTTCATACTCTGAGGGGTGCAAACTGGGTTTTTAGGATCACAGGGCTTGCTAGTGCCAGTGTACAGAGAGTTTTGTTTGGATGGTGTCCAGTGGTTTCTTTCAATGAGTCCCTCAGCTAAGAAAAAGTTCAGTAAGAGGGTCAGTGATGTACAGTATAAAAAGGAAGAAAAACTCTTTGTATTTATGTTGGTTTTAATATATTTCTAAACAAGCTTCAGTTTAATGACTCATGTGGTGCAAACATCAAGTAAAATGTGATGTGAGTGTACTGTAGGGCTGTCAAAAAAAATGTCAGTTTTTTTGAGCCAATTGGATTTTGAATGCAGCTTCCAAAAGACAAAAAATAGCCATTTAATATTTTCTATATTTAATACAATCACACCGGCGTGATTAAAACGTTTAGGTCGTCATATCTGTAATTTTAACAAGTGCAGTTTCTGTGCTATGGTGGGGCCTGAGAAATTCTTCATAGAGATAATTTTTTTTGCAGGAAGGACCACAATTGAGCAGACAAATTTTTCTAAAATTTTAGACATAAAAGGAATATTTGAAATGGGTCTGTAATTTGCCAGTTCACTAGGATCTAGTTGTGGTTTCTTAATAAGAGGCTTAATAACCGCCAGCTTGAATGGTTTTGGGACGTGACCTAAA
This sequence comes from Sinocyclocheilus rhinocerous, assembly GCF_001515625.1. Lineage (NCBI taxonomy): Eukaryota > Metazoa > Chordata > Actinopteri > Cypriniformes > Cyprinidae > Sinocyclocheilus > Sinocyclocheilus rhinocerous. The sequence goes on along the minus strand of NW_015630532.1, from coordinate 546,048 downwards.
GACAACGACGAGTTAATAATATTGAGAAGTGGTTCTTCTGCTACAGGTAACAACTCTTTTAGTAATTTAGTGGGTACAGGATCTAACAGGCATGTTGTTGGTTTAGATGCAGTGATAAGTTATAGATCAGTTATAGTTATACAGTCTTTATAGATTGTACAGCGCAAGTACTTCTATCATTAAAGCGGGTAGAGCAAAAGTCATCATGGCAGTTATTTGAGATTTGACTTACTAGTCATATGGAGCGTAGCGTCCTGGAGAAGTTGTCCGACAGGAGTTCCGTTCCGACTCTGCTGGGGTGCAGGACAAAGCAGAGTACATCAAAACGATTATCTGTGATCATTTCATTTACAATAACTGCTTTGGGTGAGAGTGATCTAATGTTTAGGAGCCCAAACTTTAAAAATCGTTTTTGTTTATTTATTTTACATTTTTCTGGTTTAATCACGATAAGATTTTTTCTAGATCCTGCATTAAATTTATATTTTGACCTCACTATTCGGGGAACAGACACAGTCTTTATAGATTGTACAGCGCAAGTACTTCTATCATTTAAGCGGGTAGAACACAAGTCATCAGGGCAGTTATTTGAGATTTGACTTACTAGTCATATGGAGCGTAGCGTCCTGGAGATGTTGTCCGACATGAGTTCCGCTCCGACTCTGCTGGGGTGCAGGCCATCAGCGCGAAAAAGCCTAGGACGCTCCCAGAAAAGATTCCAATTATTAACAAAGAGCAGTTTCTGTTCTTTACACCATGACAATAACCATTCATTTAGTAAGGGATAATCAACGGCTAGCTGTGCATTAAACTATTTGAATGCACGACGTGGAGGCGAAGAACCACCCGACGCGCAGTGGAGGCAGTCGAGTATTCAGACAGACCATGGCATAAAAGCAAAAAGTCTACTGAACCTTTCGTGTCCTCGTCGATACGTGGGAAGCGGTCCTGACACAATGATCGTCGTCGCGGGCGATGTGCTGCGCACCGTCTCGAACAGGCTCCTGAAGTCCCTCTTCAGTGTCTCCATCTGCCTTAGCTTGGTGTCATTAACCCCCGCGTGAAGCACGACTGCTCCGGGGCTCTCGTCGCCCTTCAGAATCGCGGGTATCTGCGCAGAAACATCGAGAACACGAGCATCAGGGAAACCGTGAGTGTGCACTTTACCTTCAGCTAACGTAGCACGGACATGCTGGACGATGGAGTCTCCGACGATCACAGCGTCGCGTTCCATCTCGCAGAGGGGAGCGAAGCAGTTACAGCTCAAGCTGCACCGAATGCAGCTCGAACGTGTCCTCACCTGCAGACACACATCCGCCATTAAAGCAAGTAACAGTAAGTAAAACAATGGTAATGTGTGTGAAGAGAGCATTAGCAATGTAAGCGAGATTAGCGGCAACCACACTGGTGATGCTAACTGGCTATATGCTAATAGCAGACTTGGGAAATCAAAATAGAATTAGTGGTAACAAGGCGTCTGATTGTTTTCTCTCTGATATCATCAGCTGCTAAATTCAAATCTGTTTTCGCTGGCTGGCGCTGAGCCAGAGACAGATGCGATTTTGCAGCACTGCGCATTAACCAATCACACACGATGCTGTTGAGCTGATGAATGCAATGACCAATCAGAGGTGTTCAGATGAGTCATTGCAAAAATGCCGTTGTTTTCTTCACTTGCTCGCTGACAGAATACCTCTTTCTGGCAAATTCTCTCGTCAGACTACAAAGTGCAAATGTGTGTACGAATCTGTAAGATATTAATTTCATAGTGTAAACAGCTTCAGTGATTTTAATTGGAGTTTTTGAGAGTGCTTGAACTAGACTGTCAGTGAAAATGTTCTTTGATAATGTAAATGTTCTGTGCTCTCTTTCTGTACAATGAAAGTGCTATGATTAGTAGCCTAACTTGCAATGTTTTTATTCACATTAACTTTCATGTTAAATTCACATTAAATATAAACTCAGTCGTATTAAAAATATGTTACGGCACGACACCCATATCTGTTCATTAAGTAAACAGACAGGTTTTTATGCAGTTAATAGATTACATTATTAGGTTACTTTAACCATCGCGCACTATAGATCAACATAATCTATAAAGGTAAGAATCAAGATATTTCATTATATAGTTAATGCGTTTGGGGATGTTTCGAATAAAAAGGAAAAAATGAATAAAACATAAGTGCTGTTGTGGCTGCTGTGTCACATGACGACTTGACGTTTTTGTGATAAGTTTGATTTTAGCTAGTAATTTGATGCTATAAAAATGGGGCGTGTCGTTATGGGTTGGGTATCGAGTTCGATACTTTTTAGGCACCGACCGAATTGCCTCGATACCATCGAGTATCGAAAAACCTAGGGCTGGGTATCGAGTTCGATACTTTTTAGGCACCTACCGAATTGCCTCGATACCATCGAGTATTGAAAAACGTCTCGTCGTTCGGTACCAAATTTCGATACCTAAGGGGTTAATCTCATCAACGTCAGAGAGGCGCAGATCGATCAGTGTTTGACATCCGCGAGAGCGATGCGAAAACGTACGGAGCAGTCTGCTCGTGGTACACTGATAGGTCTGCACAGTCGGTCCGCGTCACGCGCCACACTCAGAGATGTGGCTCACGTGTGAGGATTTAGTGTGAATGCGTCCCAGCCCCCGTAGCTGTAATGCTACATTTTCACTGGTGCGTTTTTGTTTTAAAATGAAAAACCGTGTTTTGAACGAATCGGTTGAGTCAAAGTTTCATTAGCCCATGCATAGACATCTGATGAATCTGTCGTTTGAACGAATCGTTTGAATGAACGATTTAATGAATCACTCATTAAACGCTCACTACTGGCGTTTTAATTTTGTTGAAAAGTATCATTTCCACCGTAATTTCTTGTTTGTATATTCAAAAATATTTAAAATAATCTCATAATATTATTTAATGCAGTTGTATTTTTCAGTGT
>NW_015630532.1:527054-542825 GCF_001515625.1 Sinocyclocheilus rhinocerous | reverse complement strand
TATATATATATATATATATATATATATACATACAGTATATACACATATATAAGCTCGATACCATAGAGCCCCCTCCCCACACATAACAAATCCTAATTTAAATCAATTTTGGCCATATCATCCAGCCCTACTTAAACCGCATAAACACATTTCATTACACCAAATACACAAAATAATGTTCTTTTTTAGCAACGTCATATGACCCCTTTAAAAAAGTGAAATCGCAATCAACCACCCCTTTAAATGAAAAATGTACCCTGAACCCTCTTGTGGCCTGAGAAGAGAAGCCAAAAGCTTTTCTTCACCCTAACTGAAATAAAAAAAAAAAAATTTGAATATAATAATAATTAATATAATATAATAATAATATTTAAGTACAAAATTCGAATTTAGTTTTTCAGCCATTTTGACAGCCCTAGTGTACTGTACACATCTTAATCATTATTTCAAACAAGGTTTTATATATATTTCTCAAGGTATGTATATTGCATTGTTATGGGAGTGAATATGTATTCATAAATATTGTATATTCATAAATAATGTTTTTTTTTTTTTTGGAGTTGCATCACATGACATTTTACAACTTGAACTAACCTTGCCTCGCAATGCAAAGGTAAAATCATCTGATATTTTAAGAGACCTTGACACACAGTGCTGAGGGTCTGCAGGGGTTCTCTCTATTATATCATTTCCTGTTTTATGTTTTTTCATAAAACAGAAAAAACTGCATAGTTGCACCACATGACTTTGATCAGCACAGTTGTTTTTACCCCTATATTTCTGACTTTATAAGGGTAAAAAAAATCCCCCCAGCAAAATAAATAAATTTGATTACAGAAATAAAAACGTGTTAATCATAGAATATATTATTCAAGTCACTGTACATGTAAATTGCATTTTAATGTTCTTTTTAAATAAATTATTTGATAGGACAGAAAATAAGTTACACTTCTTTGCCCCAAAAGCTGATTCAGTAAAAGATTTAGTGCTTCTAACAGAAGGGTCTTTCACCCTCAAATCATGTCTGCTGAGGTTTGTACACTCATGTTTTCCTGGAATACAGACAGAGTGACTCTGCACCTGGGTGTGTGGAAGAACAGACTTGATGAACATGTTCTTCTGCTTATATTTCATGAGTAAGATTAAAGCTCGGTTCTATTGTTGTCAGCATATCCCTCCTTGACGTGTTTGTTTGTGTGGTTGACTTGTCATGGGCACGCACAAACACACACACACACACATAGACAAAAACACTTCCCTTTGGGGTTTAACACTCCCGTAGGGCAGGGCACTGGAGGTCAGGACGTGTGTGTTGCTAAGCAGTTCTGTCTTGTTGGGTTGTGTTCCTCTTATCTGACGGCTTATGCCCGGAGGGTCAGGGTGCATTGTCTGTACTAATAGGACTGACCCCTCTGATGAGAGACCCAAGACGGGACACACGCAATGGGAGGCTCTAACAAACTTCATGACCTTAGCGGAGGTCAGCACATCATGTCTGTCATCTGCATTCACATACAGCGTGAAGAAGAGCAAGTGATTGAAAAAAGCAATCAAAAGACAATTCCAAAAGCTCCTGAAGCTATTTAGAAAATTATTCTTAGGACAACCTCCTTCATTAGCGTAGCATGCGAACATGCAATTACTGAAAACATTTCCATTGAAAATGAAACAGGCGTTCCTCTTCAGCTGATCTGCCATTTTATATTGAATTATATGTGTACTATTGTATATGTGCAGTTCCTTATCATAGTACTGTGACCGATGGTTGCTTGAGTTGTTTTTCATTTGACCGACATATGCTTGAGAACACACTTCAATAATGCTGAAGGAATAGGATATGCAATCCAATTGAATTCTGCTCAGAGTAAATCCTGTTCTCAAGATATTGTAGAAAAAAATGACTGATGCTTCAGGACTGCTAAATATGATAAACAGTACAATCTGAATATCACTAGATGCCACTAGATGTTTCAGAAGACTACATTTGTTGTCAGTTTCGAATAAGTATAAAACGCTGTAATTAAAATTAAAAAAGAGTGAAGGCAATCCCTAACAAAGACATTTCTAGCACACGTAACATCATTATATCATCATCACAAATGAACTCGACCAGTGCTACAAAGTTTTTGGAACAGGAGAGATCTCAGTATGCTATTCCCAATATCTCAGTTTTAATGGAACTGTTCATTTATATAAATAAATTTGTAACTTGAAAGGAAAAGCATTTTATACTAAACACATAGGCTACTTAGAACACAGCAAATAATTTAATAAAAGCAGTACGGCCAGAGATGGTGAAAAATACCTATTAATATATAATAAAATCTAAATAACATTAATGTAAAATAATGTCTGCTTTTAGTTGTTTGGTTTACCTCTAATCCACTTCATAGCAATCATACTACCATGTTACTAGTAAAATTGCACTGTTTGTATTTTACAGATAATGATTTAAAGTAATTTTTTTTTGCTTTTAAAAAGTTAATAGATGTGAAAAAATTCATGCATATGTTCAAATTCATGTACATTCATATGAGATAGCTTTTATAAAAGCTGATATATTTGACATACAGTGGGTCACTTGATGGGGCAGACTTATTAAGATTACATGACCAGCCAAATATTACTCACTTCACCCAGGGAACCCTACTTTGACACTTGTGGAATAAATGATATGTCACTGACTGTGAATAGGGCAATTCTGAGTGGCCATTGCAATGAGTTGGACTAACTAAATCAATGGTTTAAACACACCTGTAGCTGTTACAGGTGGCGGAGTATTGGCAAAACAAATGATTTGTTACAGCCCTAGTTATTAGTTGCATCACTGCAAAGACACATTTCCCAAATGCATAAGATCGAAACATACAACGAGTCAGTTTCTTGTCCTTCCTTGTCAAGTTATTCAACCATTCATTCCCTCCAAATTACACCATCTTTCAAGACGTGACATTGTACTGTAGTGTCCTGGGGAGGTACAGTGGCCTTGCTCTGCATTATAGTCTCCAATCCACAGAACACACACACACACACACACACACACATCAGGAGAAAGGAATTACAAACGGGACCAACTGTGCCCTGATGTAATTCTTGCTCTGTTTGGTGGTTATAGGCGGACAGCAAAGCCAAGCGGTAGTCAGTGGCCTTCTGACATTCATGCACTCGGAAATACAGCATAGAAACTGCTGAGCTGTAAATGCAGTATGCTGCTGCACAAGCAGTCCCATCATTTCCTGCATGTTGTCTATGGATCTTATGATATAGCAGCTTAAATAGTGTATCAACTTTTAGCATTTGCCTCGCATCCTGGCCCGTTTTACAGCTATTTACATTTCTCCTGCTGAGCAAGGAAATCTTCATTGTTGTGATAATTCTGGTCTGAATGTTTATCTTGGTGGGTTTCCTGTGCTTTAATTGGCTTGTCATGCTGCCCCCAGAGAGCAGGCAGAGAAACTGCAGTTTAGGCCTCTGGAATTAGCCAGCACTTCCTGTCTCTCTATGGGACGGACACACTGCTGTTAGTATAAACGTAGACTAATGTGTTTTTGTATTATTATTTATAGTACTGTTGTGGAGGGTACAAGAGTATCTATGGCTTTCTTCGAGAGCTTTTTATTCACTTCATTTAGTTGTTCTGCTAACCAAAGGTTTAATGTAGATTTGCTTGTGGCGGACCATCACAGGAATATAAATCTGTTTAGCAACAAAATGTTTTTTTGTAACACTATAAAAATGTATTTGTTGCTCTGGTGATGTAGTCCTCAATGAAAAACTGTTATGAAACACATTTTGCTTTACAAAATGTAGTTTAATGGCAGAGGCACTGGCAAAATGAGATGACAATGATATATGATAATGTTATGAAAATCCCATCCAGCTTTATATGGTGACACCATAACCATTCACCTGCTATGATGATTTATATTGAAGTTGTTTTTTATTCTTCCCATCATAAATGCAAGATGTGTTTACAGTAATTCGAACTACAAAGTAATAACTCTAGATTAATCAACACTCAAATGAGAAATGCAATACATTAAATCAAATCAAATCAAATCATCAATGTATTAGAATGACTGTATTGTATTTTGTCTTGATTGCTTGTATGCAATCTCTGTCAAACTGTGCCTGCAAACTTTACATATCAATTCACATAATCTATTTCCACTCTAGAGTTACATACAGACAGATGGATGAGGCCTAGCAAGATGATTGACTTCCCCCTTGTTGTTCTGTCTGCAGGAAAGGGAGTTTTCTCTGGAGGGAGAGTTTTTCTTTCCTTTCCATTCTCCCTCTCTCTCTCAGCCTCTGTACAGCTATAGAGCTGTCTTAGTTTGGGGGGCGGAAATGTTAATGTTGCCATGGAAACCTTAGCTAAAATCTATTTTATGGTACTAGCTCCAGAGTTAAGTGTGTGTGTATGTGAGAGAGAATGAGAGAGAGGACTTGCTTGTTGCTTGATTGAAACAATGTTTTATTTATTCTTTTTTTGTTATGTTTTGCTCTAACTAGATGATTCGTGTTAGATGATTCAGCATAGGCAGAGTTACTTTTGTGCAGAGGTGTTTTCACCGAAGGAGGCTGTGAATGTTTATTTTGAAGGCGGTGAATTAAAAAAGGCCTAAGCTTGATTCACTTATGATGTGACTCGATTTTATTAAATAGTAGTATGTTAATATAAAAATATGATATAAATATTGTATTATTGGTTTCTTGTTAATAGTGTAATTGTCACGGTCAAGGTGTGTGGAGGCAGGCAGGATGACGAGGACGACAAGGATTCAAATAAGGATGTTTAATGTAGAGACAACAAGGCAGATACGGGTAGATGAGACACACACACTCAGGGTAACATTCACAATAACCGACAAACTAGACTACAGGAGGCAGGAACTAATATAGGGTGGATAACGAGGGGCAGACAGGTGAGCACAATCAAGGTAATTAACTAATAATGAGGACAGGAACAACCAAATAAGGACACAGGGGCGTTACAGTAATAGTGTGGAAATTAAGAATGAATTTATATTAGAAAAAAGTGTGGTAACACATTACTTGAAACCTTTATGAATAATGCATCATTGAAGGGTTATTAAAGGGTATAAAGCATTATAATTATTCATAATGTGAGTTGTAATACATTATATCTTGTCGTAAATAATTATAAATACAGAGTTCTTCCGCCAAGACCAAATACATTAACATTGTCATGTACATTACCATGCCAATCCCTCCGAGAGTTGTCATGACAGAACTGAATTTAAAATGCATAGCGTAACAATGAATCGATAAGTGTTATAATGCATTAACTGTGGTTACAATTATTCATGAGACTAATTACTTTTGTAATGCATTATACATAAAGTCTTTAAGTAAAGTGTTACCAAAAGTTACCAAAACCACTCCTTGTAAACAAAAGTGGGGTTGTGAGGAGCCACAAGTTGTATCTGAAGCAACATATACGGTGTCCAAAATTAACATTTTGCCAACTGCCAATAGATAGTGGATTTAAAAGACTATAGAGTTTTAATATGACTGAATTAGTTGTTTTTTCCATGCATATTTATGGCAAACACCGAAGGCCATCATGTCACTCACAGCATCAGATATTGGCCAATTTCTACTCTCTATGTGAAATTCTGTCTCTCATAATAAAAAGACATTTTGGTGGCTTAATGCAAGTAATGTCACAAATGCATCACATCATGCAGTTCAATAGAAAAGCTTAGTTATTAGATGTGCAGGACAAGAAAGTCACTTAATGAGCTCATCTTTTTATGGTCGTGTCCGGAAAGACCACACTTCCATCATTATTAGACAGTCACTTTAGGAGAGTGCTTGTATACTCATTTGATTCCCTCATGTCACTTACATCGAGCAGAAATCAGCCAGAGTTTAACTATCATTCTTGGCACTGAAACAGTGCATTATGTTACAGCTCCTAATAAAGCTACCAGTCAAATGCCAAGAAAATCCATTTATTTTCTTGCCAAAGTCTGATTTTTCTTACATTTGGCACATGGCGAGTATAAATTTTGAATACATTTTTTTGGGCGCATATATACGAAAGGTATGTTTACACTGCAAATATATTTATGTCCCCTCTGCTCATTAAACAGTTCAGAGCAATCACAATTGCAGGAAACAGTGCATCACATCCAGAAATGTTGTCATGAGAAAATATAGGGGAAAAAACATGCTGGCTGTCATGGCAACAGCAAAGTTTAAGACACAGAATGAGAAGGGTAGATTTCTACACCATTTTATCCACAATGGTCATTTTAACAAAAGTCTTCTTCACATGCTCAAACAACAATCAAACATTTTCAGCCCCTGCCACTGGAGGAGCTGTGCCTCCTGGCTCTTCTTAAACGCCTATGTGATGCAGGTCTTTTTCCCCTCCATCTCTCATGCTGTGTTCTCTCGCTCAGTTACCTGGGTATTGTTTATAGTGATTCCATATTCATTGCAGTGTGGCAGACGCCACGACTCGGCTCATGATATCTCTGCCGCTCCCTCAGGCTTTGCTGCGTGCAACATGTGGAGCACTTAAGTGCTTTCCTGCTCCTTACTGCTGGAGAGAAGGCTAGATCCCCAAGCACAGCTCATCATGGCAGCTGCTGCCCTCTTTCCACATGGATTTTGACAAGTTTCTCCCTGTCGCTTAAATAATGCAAGCTCTCTTGCCTCAGCTTAGCACAGTTAACCACAGTGACACTGTGTGTGTGTGATTTGTGACTGCATCTTTTGTTCTGTATGTTCTGACTCTTGCCTGTAGCGATACAGCATTACTTAATTAGTCGATCTGTGCAATGCAGATAATTGAGCACTTTTAATTGTAATATTATTGCCAATAGGAAACTTTTACTCATCATTTACACATCTTCATGTCCTTCCAAACCTTTATGACATTCTTCCTTGTGTGGAATATAAAATATTTGAAGAATGTTGGTAACCAAATTGTTTCAGTTCCATTGACTTTCGTTGTATTTTAAAACAATTTGGTTACCAACATTCTTCAAATATTTTATATTCCACACAAGGAAGAATGTCATAAAGGTTTTTTTATGTTCCTTATTTTATGTTCCTCAGAAGAAAGAACTTCCACAGGTTTGGAATGACAACAAATGTAAATTATGACAGAATTTTCATTTTTGGGTGAACTATCCGTTGAAGTAAATCATAGAAATGTGTTAAAACGCCTTTCTTTATGGCTCAGTAATGCGTTAATGTGTGTGCTCCAAAGGAGCAGTTGTGCATCATGGGCTGTTTGCTGCCCATTTCACTTTTCTAATCAGAAACCGAATACTCAAGAAAAAAAATGTTGTATGAGACTTGATTTTGTTCTTCAGGAATGGATTGGATCGTTAAAAGGGGGTGTTACAAATCAGAATGGAGCAATGTAGTTGGAGTATGAGGGATTTGTGATATCAGCTGAAAGCGAAAGTCATTTCAGAGGCGGAGAATCTGAAGATTAAAGGTTAAGAAGACACAAATAAAGACACAAATAAAATATTTTTCATGTTATTCTACCCCAGTGCAATGCAATATTTGTGTACAAAGCCTTAAAGGAAATCATACATTTTATTATATGAATCTTCTTAAGATTAATGTTTAATATACTTTAACTGTAATTGACAAGAACAAAACAAACAGTTAAATTCACAATTATTTGTTTAACAAATAATCCTCAGTTAAAGTGTCATGATTTCAAATGGGTTACTTGCCTTTACAATTGTTAAACCCTCACTTTTAGACACCACTAGATTCCTTTTCCCTCAAATCATTCCAGTATATTCTTGTTTAGTTCTTGTCTGACAACATTCGTTCTCTCTTTGGTGACATTGCACTTTACATCTTGCTTGTGTCCCGCACCACCTAGCTGCCCTGATTTCATTTAGATGAGGCTTGAAAAATGGCAGTAGACTGCAGTGCTCATTGTGAGCTTGTGAGGGAGATTTGTCTCAGTCTAGAAATACTCGTATGCTTCAAATACCATTGTAGGTGAAGCAGGCTGTATAAGAAGTGGATTGTCCAGACAGTAAAGCGAACGCATGACACTTTCAAGCCAGAAGTTTCATAAAATTATGTTGACACATTGTAAAAGTGACATTGCTGCTGAATAGTAAGCTAAAAAGCAGTGTGAGCAGCACTAATGTGACAATAGAGTCAAAATGTCCATGACATCTGTGAATTGGTAGATACTATATTATACATATATTGGTATTGTCTTGACTTGTTAATTCCTCAAAAATGTTTTTTTTAAGGATTCTTCTCTTTCTTTTCTTGAAAGTTAAAACATTTCATTTATCTGTTTTTCTTTATCTGTATAGCCACAATATATGCAGCTACATGCGATCCAACTGCTGTTGCTTTATTAATTTTTATTAGCTTGACTGCTAATGTAAATGGCATCTTGAGCCCTGAGAGTATTCATTCATCTGTCACAAATTGCAATAACCAAACACGAAATGCATAATGCTATGCCTCAGTGCATATGACAGAACCGAGTATTCCTGCAACAGATAGTGTCAGGTAAAGCATTATTGATTTGTGCGTGCGTATGTGTGTTTATGCGCGTGCATGTATGTGAGTTTGTGTTTGGAGGAGGCAGAGAAAGCATTTTAAGTCCAACGACTGTGCAGCTTAGACGCTGACAGCTGAATCATAGGCTGCTAGGGCAGAAGGAGAAAAATCAATGGCTTTTAAATTCACTTTGTGAGGTAATATCGAAGGCAGTGACTGTTGAATCGCAAATAAGTACACGGCTGCGTGCAGGTGTTATGCAGGGGCCGGGTGAAGGGAATGAAGTGTTATGTAGAGGGTGTTTTCAGCATGCACTGGGCAACAGCATGATGAAGATGCCTTTTAGACACCACTAGATTCCTTTTCCCTCAAATCATTCCAGTATATTCTTGTTTAGTTCTTGTCTGACAACATTCGTTCTCTCTTTGGTGACATTGCACTTTACATCTTGCTTGTGTCCCGCACCACCTAGCTGCCCTGATTTCATTTAGATGAGGCTTGAAAAATGGCAGTAGACTGCAGTGCTCATTGTGAGCTTGTGAGGGAGATTTGTCTCAGTCTAGAAATACTCGTATGCTTCAAATACCATTGTAGGTGAAGCAGGCTGTATAAGAAGTGGATTGTCCAGACAGTAAAGCGAACGCATGACACTTTCAAGCCAGAAGTTTCATAAAATTATGTTGACACATTGTAAAAGTGACATTGCTGCTGAATAGTAAGCTAAAAAGCAGTGTGAGCAGCACTAATGTGACAATAGAGTCAAAATGTCCATGACATCTGTGAATTGGTAGATACTATATTATACATATATTGGTATTGTCTTGACTTGTTAATTCCTCAAAAATGTTTTTTTTAAGGATTCTTCTCTTTCTTTTCTTGAAAGTTAAAACATTTCATTTATCTGTTTTTCTTTATCTGTATAGCCACAATATATGCAGCTACATGCGATCCAACTGCTGTTGCTTTATTAATTTTTATTAGCTTGACTGCTAATGTAAATGGCATCTTGAGCCCTGAGAGTATTCATTCATCTGTCACAAATTGCAATAACCAAACACGAAATGCATAATGCTATGCCTCAGTGCATATGACAGAACCGAGTATTCCTGCAACAGATAGTGTCAGGTAAAGCATTATTGATTTGTGCGTGCGTATGTGTGTTTATGCGCGTGCATGTATGTGAGTTTGTGTTTGGAGGAGGCAGAGAAAGCATTTTAAGTCCAACGACTGTGCAGCTTAGACGCTGACAGCTGAATCATAGGCTGCTAGGGCAGAAGGAGAAAAATCAATGGCTTTTAAATTCACTTTGTGAGGTAATATCGAAGGCAGTGACTGTTGAATCGCAAATAAGTACACGGCTGCGTGCAGGTGTTATGCAGGGGCCGGGTGAAGGGAATGAAGTGTTATGTAGAGGGTGTTTTCAGCATGCACTGGGCAACAGCATGATGAAGATGCCTGTCGCTGATAAAAAAAAAAAAACTCTCTCAAGACCTCCCACTCACCTTCACTAAATGCTGAAAATGTCTATCAGCCGCAGCTTGAAATCTCAAGCTGACAACCCATCAGCATACAATATTGTTGTTTCATTGGTTTTGAATGCTAATATGGTGCAGTTCATTGTGGATTCATTGTTGATTTCATCACTCAAAATTTAAATATTTTAATATTAATCTTATATATTTATTTTTAGTTTTATAAGGTATGTGTTTTGGGGCAGATCTATCTATGTGTTTGATGGGTGGACTGTTCAGAAAACCTGTTTGACAACAGTCATTATTTTTCCAATTCTGTTTGGTGATGCTAGTAGTGCATAAATGACGCACTTCTCTTTTAAGGGCATGTTTTGGAGTAATTACATATGGCTTTATTAATTACATATGGCTATATTAAAAATTATGAGACACAGTTGGGTGTTGGCATTGTCTTTTCTGTTAGTGACACCTTCTGTTGTGTTCTGCAGTTTATCTGCTTTAATCATCCACTAGCTTTTCAACAGAACCTGATCTCTTGTTGATTTCGCAAAACATATCAGTTATGGGGGAGGCTATGGTTTAAGATGTGACGTCTTAATTCCCACTTTCACATTCCATTAGCTATCATCATTTTGCCCTTGCGCAAAGCACGTTACCCTATGTCAGTATCTACACATACATGTTTACTTGACACTGTATAACTTCTCTTCAGTGGAACACAAAAGAAGTTATTTGGCAAAATGTCCAGGCTGCATTTTTAATAACTGGGGCCATTTGACTCTAAAAATACAATAAAAGTAGCCTATTTGATTTTGTGGACCATGTTTTCATTATTCCAAGTCTTTTAAATCAATACAATAGCTTTTTATGAAGTACAGGCAGGCGGGATAGGCAAATGCTAGGGGCGCCTCCGATCCCTAGGGGTGCAAAAAGTTTTTTTTTTTTTATTACCAATACTACTTCAATACTATGAATTTAAAATATTACAAAAAAGCGATCGTCCCACAAAAACATAACTATTTTATTTCTCTCCCGACTCACCCCGGTTCGATTCATGATCAATATTCCCCCGCACAGCCGCACTTCTACATACATCAGTTACCTGATTGTGATAAATGTTCACTAATAAATTACTACTATGTCAAAAAGACCGAAGCCCTCTGGTGCCTAGGGAAGAAAAAATAAATAAAATAAAAGAATACGAAAAAAACGGGACAAAGACAGAGGAAATGTGATGTAATAAAAAAGGGTCTGGAGTTCCAGAGATCCGAGATTTTTCGTGTCACATGATTACACATTTTAATAATATTTTTACGCTATAGTTGTGTAGTATTTGGGTATTTATGGTATTTTTCATTTGAATTGGCTAATTTAGTAATGTTTGTATATAACTGGGCTTATTAAAAATAGCAACATTTTATGTAAAATATACTTTAAAGATGTATGTTTCTCAGTTTAATTCGTGGTTATAACGTAAGAAAGGGCTATAGTTTAGTAGAACATTGCTGCCATCTACTGGAAATTGAACAATTCAAATTTATTTTGAAGATTAAACAGTAGCGTTACTGTATGCTAGTATTAGTTTTGTGCAGGAATACCAGATGTAATTATTTTTGCTGTTTGTGTCTAATTTATAATGTGACTTAGGCAGCACCTATATTTTTATAGTTTCACTGTAAACTATTTAAAACAAGGTTAATATTCCATAACTAACATTAACAAAAATAATAAATACTGTTACAAATGTATTGTACATTGTTAGTTCAAGTTAGTTAATACATTTACTAATGTTAACAAATGATACCTTATTGTAAGTGTTACCGTTTCACAATCATCAGCTTTTTATTTTAATAAGAAAATGTAACACCCAATAGTCACATATACTCCTACATTCCTCTTTTCATATGCACTTTTGGTATTTATTGTTATAAACAGTTGTGCTATTCAAAAACAAAAATTATTGGTGGAATGGGCTGTGAGGCAAGGGGCACCAGGTAAAATCTTGCCTAGGGCAGCAAATTGGCCAGGGCCGGCCCTGAGTACAGGCCCTAAATTAAGCAGGTGTTCACAGAAAAGTCTCAAATTTTGCAGCTTATGTACTTGTGTGCATTGAATTTTAAGTTTTTTAAGAAACCATGTACTGAAAACATTCATAAAAAATTTAAATAATTATTAACCTGTTTGTTAACATGCACACTCTAACTTACCAGCATTTGTTTTATTAGGACAGCAGTAGTACAGGGTATATTTAATGTAGTGGTCTGTGACATTGTGTTAGTCTTGCATTGTACCCCCACTTGCTGCCGGAAGGCCAGACGTGTTTCTCATGGCTGTACAGTGAGACATAATTGGCATTAGGCAGAGCCCGTCTGAGGCATTAGATCTGTCTTCCTCTAATAGGGATGAAGGTCATTGGCAGCATAAATCTAGCGCATGAAAAGAGATGGAAACGGGCACGGGATGACTGCTGATATAATTTCTGTTTCAGATATGTCTGTGTGATTAATGAAGCTGAAAGCAAACAATAAATCTCTCAGGTGAGGAGAAGCAGCAAGGCAACTGGCACACTTGTGTCCCTCCTTTAGATCACCTGCAATCCATTTTGGCTCTGAATGATCAGACATTGGCATTCGACTATATCACAGATAGAGAGAGGTGTGAATCAAAAGCAGAAACTCTTAGCTTCATAATCTCTGTCAGCATGCATGTTCGTTGATTAATGGATTAATTGGTAATGATTATATAGTCTGTAAGAGACACTATGTAATCGCTGTCTCATAGATCATCCAGCACCAATCACTTATATTGATCTTCCTTACAGACATGCGATACATATTCTCAGAGAATGTTACACAGCAGCAGCACCCATGTTAACTCACAAAGCTCTGACCTAACCTGGGTGGAGATCAGTTACATGATCACATTAGTTAAAGGGGTCATAATGAAAGAATCATGGAAAAAATTGTCACCATTTCCACAAAAATATTGAATAGCACAACTGTTTATAACAATAAAGAAGATAAGAAATGTTTTTGAGCACCAAATCAGCATATTAGAATGATATCTGAATGATCACGTGACACTGAATATGTGAGTAATGGCTGCTAAAAGAAATAAATGAGATTTTAAAACAAATAAAATAATATAAATATTGAAAAAACAATTATAAAAAAATTATATAAAAAAACACAAATTTAAAAAATTTTTAATAATATTTCACAATATTTCTGCTTTTATTGTATTTTAGATCAAATAAAACAGACTAGGTGAGAATTATTTTAAAAATATCTTAATATATTAGCGACTTCAAAAGTTTAAACATTATGTATATATAAGATTAAATACCTATAAATTAATTAATTACCAAATCTTCAAATCATATATATATATACCGTACATATTTTCTGATATGGGTAAACTTTGACATAAACTGAAGTGAATGCAAACTACATACCAGCTTACGGAAATGTATACTAAATGAAAACAGCTTAATTGTGTCTTGATTTTTTTATTCTGGTATTTGAAGTTGAGTCCAGTGCCAAGAGAGAACGCTGAATTAACTGAAGCTTGATGGTTTAATTGAAACATCATTTTACAGAGGAATTAGTCAGACAGTGATGTCCTTATTTGGACATGTAACTCTCAAGTGTTTATGTAAATTTCATGCACACATCTGTTTGTACATTTTATAATTTTGTTGCTAGAGGGAGAGTGTACAATTAAATCTGTTAGACTTTATCCATTTTTACTATTCCTCTAATTTAAATCTATTAATTCTCGCTGTAGTATTGTTGTTGCCGCCGCCATGTCGTGAAGGCATCACAATATGGTAAGGGACGTAACATTTTGCCTGCATTAATAAACACTGCCTCAGAGCAACACCACTGACAAGTCTTTTTTAACGTCATTCTGAACATTGCCCTTTTTAGTCACCATGCTTCTACAAGAAATTGTTTGTTAATACTGCCAGAAGCATCAGCTAAAAATGGAGTTTAATAACCCTGTACAAGCTAAAACATCCATGCACTGTCGCAAAATTGGTTGCTCATCCACTTGGGGAATGCACTATTTCGTTTTCCTGAAATGACGCAACCGTTAGAAGGATATAATGGCAAATAACCTCTAATAACAGCTCTCTGTATATTCACTTTGATTTGTGCTTTAGTCTATGTGGAAGAAAAAGAAGAGACATAATTGTGTTTGTGGTCCTGAATAATTTATCCGTTGTCTTAGCTACTTTCTTTCTGTTTTTGGCTAAATGTATTAGCTAAATTTGTGTTCTTCGCATTTTCAGTATTCAGCAAGCCGGGTGTGTGTTTGACATGGCAAGTGTATGTGCGCTCCAGTCTCATTTATACCCTGGTAAATGCACACTAATATTCAAGGTCACGCTTCATTGTGCAACTGAATTAGTGAAAGGGTTTTAAGAGCTTAATACAAAGTCTTGTGTCACATTACAGGTTGTACAGTGTATATTCAGCATACAAATTTATCTACAATTTTACATGTGTCGCATTTTAGCTCTCCAACTGTCAAACCACTTAGTTTACATGATTAGAGATGTTTGTGATGGATGAATCAAGAAAGCGATCTCTAATTGTAAATGCTCTGCTGTCAAACTCAAGGCTGTCCATAGAGAGAACGAAACTTCCTCTGATTAAAAATCAATAATTGCTCGACAAGAGCGTAGCACCTCATGTTGCAGTCTTCATTGTCTCACAGAGACACCTGATGTACCACTGACTTCGTCAGGGATCGATTCTCACTCCCGTGTTCTTGATCATACGGCATTCTGTGTAGATGCCTTAGTTGTACGTGGTTGTGTTTGTGCCTTGTTTTGAGGGGGCAGAGGACGTCTTTGCTTTAATGATGTTCCATAGCCCCCGCCCCCGTGAACGGGATGCCGCTAATTCACACTGACGGTCTGTCATAGAGTCAGATGACTCAGAGGCACATCAGGCACATGTGCCTCCATTGTGCACTCCCCCCACCCCCGAAATCAGAATGCCGAGGGTTCCAGCGTTACACTCTGTCACATACTTACTACATGCTCTGCCTGCTACAGGGACGCCAGCCAAGAGAGGGATAAGAAGAGAGAGAGACAGAGGGGAAAAAAACAACAGCAGCTATGTAGGCATTCAGGCAAGCCGAAGAGAGATACATTGCTCATTGCTCAGGATAGATCTGCAGTGAAAAATGATGTGGATTTCTGCTGTGGACATTTTGTTTTTGACTGAATATGTATGATTGTCTTGTTGTGAATATCAGGTATTAAAGGGATATAGTTCACCCAAAATTGAAAATTCTGTCATTAATTACTCACCCTCATGTCATTCCAAACCCCATAAGACCTTCGTTCATCTTCGGAAAACAAATCTGAGAGCTTTCTGACTCTGCATAGACAGTAAGGCCCAGAAAGGTCGTAATTAGTTCATGTGACATCAGTGGTTCAACCTTAATTTTATGAAGCTACAAGAATACATTTTGTGTGCAAAGAAAACAAAAATAATGACTTTATTTAACGATTTCTTCTATTCCGGGTCAGTCTCTGCCGCATGTTCACGACAGTACCATGATGCATGCGTGTGCATATGTGACCCTGGAGCACAAAACCAGTCTTAAGTCGCTGGGGTATATTTGTAGCAATAGCCAAAAATACATTGTATGGGTCAAAATTATTGATTTTTCTTTTATGCCAAAAATCATTAGGATATTAAGTACAGATCATGTTCCATGAAGATATTTTGTAAATTTCCTACTGTAAATATAT
>NW_015630532.1:490288-523391 GCF_001515625.1 Sinocyclocheilus rhinocerous | reverse complement strand
CCCCATAAGACCTTCGTTCATCTTCGGAAAACAAATCTGAGAGCTTTCTGACTCTGCATAGACAGTAAGGCCCAGAAAGGTCGTAAGGACATCGTTAAATTAGTTCATGTGACATCAGTGGTTCAACCTTAATTTTATGAAGCTACAAGAATACATTTTGTGTGCAAAGAAAACAAAAATAATGACTTTATTTAACGATTTCTTCTATTCCGGGTCAGTCTCTGCCGCATGTTCACGACAGTACCATGATGCATGCGTGTGCATATGTGACCCTGGAGCACAAAACCAGTCTTAAGTCGCTGGGGTATATTTGTAGCAATAGCCAAAAATACATTGTATGGGTCAAAATTATTGATTTTTCTTTTATGCCAAAAATCATTAGGATAGTGCTGTTCTGTTGTAACTAAATCTTAACCAATGATTCCTAATTGCATCTATTTCCGGAAGGCCAAATAAAGTGCTTTTGCTTTCGCACTGAAACACAGCTTCTCCCTGACATGGCTGCATCAACACTACCGCTGTTCCTGAAACCACGCTTCTTTCTTTGCGTGCACATTTGGGCGGTGTTATGCAAATCTTCGCACATCGTGACGTAGACATGTGGGGGCGTGTTAGAATGAGCCGTTTTAGGTAGGAGTGGCTGACTCTTAACTTTTATAAAGAATATCTCTTTGGATTTGAGACTTTAGTCTTTGCAACTTTACAGATCTTCTTTATGAACCAAGAGCTTGTAACACTCCAAAGAGAAAGGAAATATTGAAATCGCTTCATAGGACCCTTTTAAAGGCGATTTTCTCAATATTTAGATTTTTTTGTACCCTCAGATTCCAGATTTTCAAATAGTTGTATCTCGGCCAAATATTGTCCTATCATACATCAATGGAAAGCTTATTTATTCAGCTTTCAAATGATGTATAAATCTCAATTTCGAAAAATTGACCCTTATGATTGGTTTTGTGGTCCAGGGTCACATATATGGTGTGGTACTCTTATGAACACACGCTGACTGACACGGAAGAGAAGAAATTGTTGAATAAAGTCTTTATTTTTGCTTTCTTTGTGCACAAAAAGTATTCTCGTAGCTTCACAACATTACAGTTGAGCCACTGATGTGATATGGACTATTTTAATGATGTCCTTACTACCTTTCTGGGCCTTGAACGTGTCATTCCGTTGCTGTCTATACTGAGTCAGAAAGCTCTCAGATTTCATCAACAATATCTTAATTTGTCTTCCGAAGATGAATGAAGGTACATGTATACCTAGCAAGATTGCTTTTTGAGTTTCATCACGGCTGTGTTGATATTGGCTGTTGATGTTTAGACCAACAGCGCAATTGCTAATGTGATACTGCTTTTATACAGTTCAATAAGCAAAACATTTATATTAACTCACGTTTTAGACACAATACTCTTAGTGACTTTGTCTGTTTTTGCTCCACCCACAAAAGTTCCAAATAAAGCCACAGTAATTAGTTATTCAACACAGTTTTTGTGGCATTCCTGAATGAATATTTGTGTTTGAACGAATCACTCATAACAAGTCACTCTTAAAGGGGTCATATGATGCTTTTTTTAAAGATCATTATTTTGTGTTATTTGGTGTAACAGAATATGTTGACATGCTTTAATGTTCAAAAAAACACATTATTTTTCAAATATTGTACATTATTGTAGGTCCTCTATGCCCCGCCTCTCTCAAACGCTTCGTTTTCTACAAAGTCCCTCCTTCCGACAAGCGCAGTCTGCTCTGATTGGTCAACTGACCCAGTGCATTGTGATTGGCCGAACACCGCAAGCACTCGTCGGAAATGTAACGCATTTAATAAATGTAATGACACCATGCCTTCTTTCTTTGCGTGCACATTTGCGGCGGGATTATGCAAATATTTCCACATAGTGGGGTAGATATGTGGGGGCGTGTTAGAATGAGCCGTTTTAGGGGGGTGTGGCAGAGTCTTAACTTTGATAATATCTATCTCTTTGGATTTGAGACTTTAGTCTTTGCAACTTCAGGGATCTTATCTATGCACAATCAGCTTGTAACACTCCAAAGAGAAAGGAAAACTTGAAATCGCATCATATGACCCCTTTAAAGACTTTTGTTCCTAAATAAATATTTGTTTGAAAAGAAAAGGCTGAATGAATGATTCAGTGACCTTCTCATAAAGACAGTAACTTAATTCCTTCTTGAATGAATCAGTTTTTTTCCCCAACAATTTGGTCAATGAATGATTCACTTGTCACCACCTACTGGTGTAATGATGAAATCTGCAGAAAGATCCCACCACTAACACACAGGCTAAGTGAAACAAGCAATGAAAAGTCCTAGTACTGTTGGACTGTATATCAACAATCTTGGAAGGCAGCTCATTCAGTCAGATTGGAGAGTAACTAATTTGCATACATAATTATGAAGTTTGATTTTGGTTACAAAAAAAGAAGAGTGGTGTGTGTGTATATGAAATATAGTTATTGTAAAAAGCACTAAATTCTGAATCTAAATGTTATTTTTCTTTTCGTTACCTTTACTTTTATTGCAGCTGTTGATCCCAGCTGTACAGTAAATCTGAGCGGTGCAGCTTCAGCCTCGTCAAAGTTCATGGGATTTGTGGTTGTTGTTGGATCCCTGGTCACAGCACAGAAAAGACTGTGTGCAGGAGCGCTAAAATTAGCTACGGAATTAAATGTCTCAGAAAAAGGAAAATTGGACTAAATTACTGGAGAATTCCTTATTCAGTCATGTTTTGACCTCTCCTGTGCCAGGAAAATATGAACGCAGTTTAGTAGCGGAGAGAGGAAAAAGAGAGCAGCAAAGAGAGAGTCAGAAGGAGAATGTGTATGTTAGTCGGGGGCTCTGAGGGGTACGCTTGTTTCCAGTGGCATGAATCAACTCAAAATATTACGGATTGATTAGACCATATGCTTGGCTGTTTTTATACGTTTGACTTCTCAGCACAGAAACAGATCTCACACATTTGATGGCTTGCCAGCCCAATGCTGTGCCAGTGTTTATTTATTGCTTCATAGTGTTTATTAGAATTTCAGCTGTAAGAAAAGAATTAGAAAAACAAACAGGCATTTCAAGTAGCTTAGACATGCTTGCTGAAGACTGTCCTCCAAAACAAATAAGGCTATTGCACACACAGTTACATTATTCACTACTCAACTACACAACTGTACAGAACACTAATTATCTTCAGTTTGTTTGTAGGTTTAAATTCTATTAGATTATATTATTAAAACACCTTTTGTAAAAAGTCACTTTTTACTCATGTTGTACACCATTCATTTTTTTAATGATTTTGAAACGTCGCTTATTCTCACTAAGGCTGCATTTATTTATTTGAAAACATACAGTAAAAACAGTAATATTATTAAGTATCATTACAGTTTAAAATTGTTTCTTTTTATTTTAATATATATTATATATATATATATATCTGTGATTGCAAAGCTAAATTTTTTTTTACCAGCCTTTACTCCAGTTTTCAGTGTCACGCTTCAGAACTCATTCCAAAATGCTGATTTAGTGCTCAAGAAACAGTTTTGCTTCTTAATATTTTTGTGGAAACTGTGTTACATTTTTCTCAGGATCCTTTTAAGAATATAAAGCATTTATGTACATTAGGAATCTTTTTGACACCTATTTGTTTGTTTTTTTTAAACTGAAGTGCTTTTTTAAACGTCAGGTTATAAAATATAAGTGTAAAATGTTAACTCACTATCATATTGGGTAGCTGATATCAAATATTATCACATTTCTTATTTCTTCTCTTTAGAGAATGAGAAATTTTTTCACTTTTCAAAATTCTTTACTTCTTATTTATAGGCAAAACAAAAGAAAAGTGAACACGCCAGCAAAAGTAGCAATAACTGTGAACTTTATATCAGTCATTATTTTGCTTTTTGTATCATGTCTGACTGTTTAATGCAAAAGAGGCTCTGAATATTTTCCCACATATTTTTGCAAAGGGCCTGACAATGTTCACTGGCTGTCAAAAGCTTACGCTTCTGGACTAGAGTGACGTGTTGGCGCTGTTCTGGTGTAATCAGTCTACATTGGAGGTTGGATTATTCATCTGTTCTGTTGGCCATCTTCTTGGACTTAGATGAGCAGCCGATGCAGTGTCTTGCCACTTTGGTACATGATATGGCCACTAAGCAATGACTCTTGTTCTTGCTGCAGCTGGCATTTTAGGCATTATGGAATGCACTGAAAATGACTATTGTGGACTTTCTTGCTGTGACATATGCTTTCATGGTATCAGCTTATCTGGCATTGTTTTGTATGGACATCTGTGGTTAAAAGTACATGTGACTGGCAAGTTGTCCTGTTGTAATTCAAGCTTTATTTTAAATGACTTAAAGGGATAGTTCAACCAAAACTGAAAATTCTGTCTCACCCTCATGTCTTTCCAAGCCTGAATGACTTTCTTTCCTCCATGGAGCTCAAAAGGAGATGTTAGGTAAATGGTGTAAATGGTGACTGAGGCTGTCATTCTGCCTGACATCTTCTCTTGAGGTACATTCTCAAAAGTGTTTTTCTCATTCTATTTATGTTTATATGTGTACTAGTATGCTTTTGTGTTGAAGGGCAGATCTCTGGATGATTTTAGCTAAGGCAAATAGCAAAGTGGAGGGATGGGTAGATGAGATGGAAGAAGTAATTTTACTGTTATAATCATGTGATCCAGAGTAGTGCTTCCTCCTGAGTAATAGTGAAACCTGCGGTAATTTATTTGGCAAATTTCCTGAAAATTGTACCTATTTATTAATAATGCTGTACATGTTTGCATTTTTTATGTTGGTTTGTTTTAACCAAATGTCAAATGAAAAGACATTACTATGACAGATGCATATAGTATATATTTACACTCAATTTAAAACTGTATTTATTTTTTACAACAGCTGTATGAATTTTATTCTGATATTATGAAGATTACATTCTGGTTTAAACTAAAACGGCATTAATGTACACTACCGTTCAAAATTTTGGGGTCTACAAGATTAAACTAAAACTTGTATTCAGCAAGGGTGCATTAAATTGATCAACATTGACAGTAAAGACTTTTAAAATTGTTACAAACTATTTCTATTTTAAATAAATGCTGTTCTTTTGAATATTCTATTCATCAAAGAATTGTGATATATGTATGACGAATTGAAATATGTATCATGGTCTACCGTGATATCTTAGTTAGAACCCCAAACAACGGTAATGCAACATATTAGACAATAATTCTCGGCACCCTTCAGAGCGCTCACTTCAAGTGCTCTGTCCTTCGGCGTGAGTAGGGCACTTTTAAATGAATTCACCCCTAATCTCATTAGCTTGTAGTTGTTGTTGTTGAGTAAAGTATGCTCTTTACAGGTGAAGGTTGTCTGGGTTAATGTGCCGGACAGGACAATCTTCTGTGTGTCACTTGACACTGCACTGTAAATACTGATGCTGTATTGACATGAATGAGGAAACTCTTACTTTAATTTGCTACTAAGCCAGCTGAAAGAATTAGACTAAAATCTGATGATAGACCATTTAAATGATAAAAGCTGTGTCAGTAGTCAACATTTTTGTTGTATCCTTTCTGTTGCAGTTTTGTGAGTCTTGCCTATGAGAGACTTTTCCGTCAGCCTTTGGACTCCTACAGAGGGGAAGGGCCATGACTGCCAGTCAACGGACGGCAAGTGGACAGGACAGACTCGTCGACGCAGGTGTCACTGAAGATCCTGCTGGACATCAGATAGAGAGCGGACACTGCAGCCTCTTCGACGAGCAGTAAGACAGGAAGTCCATCAAGCCAGGTGTCAAACTGTTTAAGACCCGTCCCAATAAATGCCTTAAAGACACAGTACACTACATCTTTATGTAGAGGAACCTGCAGCAGGAGACTTCTTAAAAAAGCTTGACATGTTTTCAATTTCCTCTTTATGAGTGAATCGGTGTCTTGCAAGAACAGATGTGAATATTTTCTTATAATAGAGAAATATTTGTTTAGGTGTAATATTGCCACTTGTTTTTTTTGTGGTAGGCCTGGTGAAAGCTGTTAAATATAAGTGAAGGGAAAGTCTACTGTCTGTCTGTGGCAGCCTCTTCCATCTAGTTTTATCTCTTTTCATTTCTTAAACCAAAAGACTGCCAGCTGGAATGGAGAAATTCAGCGGCAGTGCTCAATGATGTCAGTCTGGACGGGTCACACATCCACAGTATGAATGCAGGGTCAAATCACATTCCCCTCAGCACCAGACTCATTGCTTTTGCTCAAAGCTTCAACAATCAAGAACAATCCGCTTTTAGATCATCGAAACCCTAACGTATTTTAAGGAACGGATTCACCCCAAATTTCAGAAAATATGCTGATCATTTATTCACCCTTATCATGTTATTCCAAACCCATATGACTTTCCTTTTTCTGACAAATAGATTAGTGTTTTTTGTCCATACAGTGCAAGTCAATACGTTTGCATGGACCCAAATAATCCATTTTTAATCAGAAATGAAATTTCTATCAAACTGCAAGGTATGGTGTGGACCTGAAATAAATCAATGAACAGGAAAAAAAATAAGCACATAAACGTTTGAATCCAACTATTTTCTCAATCGGTTTCAAAAATACCTTGTGAACAAACGAATGTTTACATATGTTTTACATCTTGCGATAATGCATATGTTTAAGTGTCATGTCTTCCTGGTTAATGGAGGAGACTAACTATACTAAATATTTGCTAAAAATCTCTTCTGACATGTATGTCCACTTTTTCATTATTTGAATTGGATTGCAACATTTAGGGTTTATATAAACAGAACTTTCAGAATCTGAAATCTGACTGAAACTATTTCAATTGCTTCACAGAATAAAAGTAAGTCATTCAGGTTTGGAGCAACATGAGGCTGAGTAAATGATAGAACTTTTTTTTTAAATGTATTTTATGTAAACAGTCCCTTGAACACCCAGAGGCGTAAAACATCAGTAATAGTCTTTTGACTAATAGACCTATGTTTGGTGGCCTTGATGGTCTCTAAGGTGCAGATAAATGATGAAAGTTGAAATGTGGGTGCCATCAGGTTCGGTGGACAGCTGGTTATTCATTTGAGTTGGTGCATTACTGGACTGATGCCCAGCACTCAGATGGTGAGCTGAGTCTGCTTCTCTCTGCCTGCATCCACTTTAAATATCAGAGTTTGGTTTATAAATATTAGCGATCAGTTCATCGCAACAGGAATAACACTACGCCGCTGTTCTGAACTGGGAATTTTGGTATTGCAGTTCAATTCGCCCCTTTTGCAATATCCTCTATAAATAGTGCCCTCAAACAGAAGACTGCAAATTACAGTGCCACACACCGACAGCATGACAATAAAGCCACATATAAACAGATCTGCAAGACATATTCCCAGTTAACTAACACTCTCTCTCTCTGTTGGGAGACACAGCAACAGAAAGAGACAACGATACTCTCTCTGAAATGACTGCCCCGCAATCCTCCCTGTCTCTCTCTCTTTTCATTTGTCTTTTGCTTTCCCTTCTTGCCTATCTGACATGCAACCAAGCATGCAGACTTATGCACACTGTTGTCTTCTCTTTCTCTGTCCCTTTCTTTCTGTCTGTCTGTCTGTCCTGTCGGAAGTACTCCAAATAGACGACGTGTGGGAATTTTAGGATAAACGTGTTCTGATCTTATAGAATGTAAACACAATTTCTAGAATGAACCAGCTGCTTCGTTGTCATGGAAATACATTCAAGTAATCTGTATGCAAAGTTCTATGGAAGTGTACTATCTATTTTTTTAAATCTAGCCTTGAATATTATATAACCAAAGTCGAACCCTGAAAATCTCTGTTCTGTGTTTGGACCTCTTTTTATTTCTTGAAGAGATTTAGACCTAGTTAAAATAGATGCACATGAAACATGACGTATGTACATAAGCAGATGTCTATTTTATTGTGTCCTCAAGGTCACACGTCATTTTAGGCAGATCTACTTTTTGACTGTTAGCCTTCTCGAGTCCCGGGCCCTGTTTTTCTCTCGTTCTCTTAATTCCTAATGGTTTTGTGCACCTCGTGGAAGCCGATCCTGCCGGTTGCAGACTCTCTCTCCTCAGCTCTCTCTTTTTTTAGCGTGTGTGTTAGTTAGCTGACTGGACTCTCTAGCAGAGGACCACTTGCTGAGTGCTTTTCATAAACTGAAGCCGAGATCATCAGGTGGATCAGCGCCATGAAGCAACTAAACATGGAGCATTGCGTCACGTCACATGTTGTAGATCTGCATGTGACTTTGATATGTAAATATGTGTTAGTGCTATTATGATGTCACCACGACATGTCGCTCTGTGCTTGACGCAGTGGATCGGAATGGTTTACATTGGAGAACAAAAGAATTCCTTAACATCCACAATGCGATGCGCATTGCTCTTTCATTACACACTGAGTCAACAGCCAAGAATTACCAGCCAACCGTGAGGAGACTTAGTTACCATGGAGATGCTCTGCCAGTGCTGACTGGTCAGCTAGCTTTGGAGGAAAAGGAAGCTTTTCCCTGTGAAAAAACCCCAGGAGAATTACCTGCTAAACGAGATCGACCATGTCAGCACATCCTCTCATTGATTCGATCGATTATTTTGTTCATATTCAACTTGCTGCGATTAAACAGTGGCTTATGCGGACTGATTTACACAGGAATATGCAATGCAACGGAGAGAAATCTAAAAGCTCACTTATTAGATGCACACACAATATTATCTGAATTCTGTTTGACTGTTAGGGATGCACTGAGAATAATATTATAACAATAATTGTTTTTTTATGTCATGGCTTAGAAAATAAATGGCTCATATTAAAATTCTATGCTATTTTCTCTTTATAAATTTTAAAATTAAAAACTAAAATCAAATGTTTTTTAGGTGTTACAAGTGAATTTAGGCCTCACAAAATTGTAACAGAGTATATTCATATTAAGATTTGCTAAAAGTGACGTTTAACAGTGTTATTGAATTAGTGTTTTTAAAAACTTCAAGCGAGCGTTAGATGATGGCTAAGAGTATATAAATGTAAAAATGGTGGAAACAAGCATGCACAAATATATGTTCAATATCGGCCGATATTGATCCAATACAGGGGTGTCCAATCCTGGTCCTGGAGGGCCAACGTCCTGCAGAGTTTAGCTCCAGTTTGTCCCAGCATACCTACCTGGAAGATTCTAGTAATGCTGAAAATCTTGATTACTTTGGTTCAGGTGTGATTAAATTGGGTTGGAACTAAACTCTGCAGGACAGTGGCCTTCTAGGAGTGGGATTCGACACCCCAATCCAATTTATAAATTTAAAAAATCTCTAATATTGACCGATATATTGTGTATCCCTATTTGATTGCAAAACAGCCAGAATCCCTGCTACTGTGTGAGAGATATTGAGACAAAATGAAGAGAATCCTTAGAAATGCAACTTAAAATATAGCAATCATAGAATACCTGAGACCTTAGCACACCAATGTGATATTTGATGTACCGTATGAACAACAACAAAAAAATATTGTGGCTTTCATTACAGCATGGAATATATTGTACTTTGTGTACAAGTGACTGTCTGCTCATTGTTAATGAATTTCAGTGAGCTTGCATAAGTTCTTCAGAATCATTAGGCATTTTTTTTCACTTTTATAAAGTGTCGTAATGGACAGAGTTCCCTGTGTACCGCTTGGCTGCTCACCCTTGTCTCCATACAGTAACAAAATCGCAGGAGAGCATTGCTGACTGGAAGAGATCTCTTTCAATTACCAGATCACCTTACTTCTAGTGTCCGTCCTACAGCAATGTATGCAGCTACAGGTCACTAACACAAAAACAGGCAATCGCACGTCAGAAATATGAATCTAATATCAGATCTTTTTGGTAATCACAGGTGGACCTCTGTGTATTTCCGCTTCGATGAGAGGTGTGTTGGGTCAGCTTTTGTGCCTCCTAACAAGCATGCAGAGGGAGATGCGCTCGGTGAGTCTGTGTTCTTACGATGAACAATAAAGACGACAGGAAAGTGTATAGAATCACCGCCCTCAAAGAAGTAAATAAATAACCAGATGTTCCTCTATTCATGTGAGCTTTGGATGGGCTTGCCCTTTCTTTCTGCATGGTGCTTTGGTTTTGAAAACTTGCATCCTGATTGACGATGTATTTGTGTTATTTATTTATTACTATGTTTTTTTTTGTGTGTGTATTGGAGACCCTGTATCATTTCATTCTTTCTTTCTGTTTCTTTTTTCGGGGGTTAATTCATCAATCTTCTGGATTTTTCTACATGCATATCATTTTGTAGGCAGCAATATGAGATGTGATGGAAATGAAATTATGTGCAATGTTGAAAATTAAAAAAAACAAAAACATAATATATTAAATAAAAACAAAGAAGGCCATTTTTTATCTTTCCTCTGTGTGTGTGCATTTTTGAATGAATGGTTTTGGTTATCTAACTCTTCATTATGTTAGCAGTCATCCTGCTCTACTTCTGAGACTCAAATCTCCATTTGTGTGCGTGGCAGTTGATGTAGCATGAGTCTAACCAGTCCCTCGCCATGTGTTCGTGCCGTCTTCGACGGAGGCCTGTGACCGAGGACAAAGAATTTTGCCATTATGGGACATTTTCTGCTGCAAGGGCCCACAGAATTGTTTTTGACACCTGATCCTCCAGTCATTCATGTACGGCAGCGTTTAAATATTTAACATGGAAGCAATTGCATTGAGCAATTACTAGACTCTTGGATTTGCTCCAGATTCAGTAGCCGAACTCCCACTGAAGACAGTGCACCCGAGCTCACACCCTGCAAACAAAATATCCATCCAGCGGTCACACGCATACGCTCAAATGCAGCGATGTAAACACAATAACACTTGAATGCTGATGTGGTCCTTCCCCTTTTACGCACATTCGCTTGTCCATACCAGTGCACCAAAATAAATGAGGTGTTAATTAGTCCCAGTCTTATCTGCTGCCGTTGTTTGACTTCAGGGAAAAGTCACCAGTGGCTGGAGGACGAAAGTCAACAGGTACTAGGGTACAGGTGACCTTTCTACTTTAATTATAGATCGTCCCGCTCTCTGTGGGCTTCTTTATTTACTGTAAACTGCAGAAGCTGACAATGAAAGAGATAGATTTGTCTTTGTGTGTTTGCATTCCGCCTTGAAGGTCAGTGCCTGTGGACTCTGGGCTACGGCCACAGGGTGTAAATCAGCGCTGGGTGCTGATATTTATAGACGAGCGCCCATCATTGCTGTCTGTAAAACAGGGGTGAACTTGCCAGAGGACCCTGAAACAATCTGTGAGGTCTTCCCGTCTTCGCTTCCACTCCAGCTCGCAAACACTCGGCGCGTCTGCTTTGGCACGCTTATGTAACGTTTCCGACGTGGAATGTCAGCTGTCACATTCGCATTAGCTGTGTCCGAGCATGTTTGTTACCATTGGCCGGAACAGTCAGGGTGCATACGCTCATTTATGGCGACTGGCTCGCCAATGAGCTAGTCCCGTTTGGTCTGAGGAGAGCGATACTTTATGCATCACCCACATGCAAGGTCATTGAATGAAACAGGCCATGAATGTCCTTCTTGCTGGCTTTGAGTTGGGGCTTGTGGCTGTCTTCCAGGAATAGGCCACATCACTCAAAGGTGTAACATTAAACCTGACACAGGACAATAGCCAAGCACATGGTGGGCATTCTGAAGCGTTCACACTACCAGGGAGCGTGGCAGTAAGCGGCTAGCCTTATGCCTAACACGGCTGGAAACATAATGCCTGGCCCGTTACTGTCCCTAGAAATTCTACACCATTTTACGCTCCAACAGTTTCCTTTAACTTGACTCTCTCTGCGGCGTACCCTTGGTCCCTCTCTCTTTTCACTCTAATCCCCCTGTTTTAGGTTCCCCCAACTCATCCTCAGATAATGTCCAATCTCTCTCCTGCTATGCTATTGTGCCCTCTTCCTCATCCGAGTCTGTACCCTAATTACCAGCTCTTTTCCCAGGGCCTCTTCAGACGGCGTTTGATTCTCAACCAATTAAAGCAATCAAGAGATAATCAAAATTTTAATTTGCCCAAAAATGATTGCCGGTCATGGGCCGAGGAAGATTTAGGATTTCCCCCTTTGGACAGCAACTGAGGAAGAGATCAATTGTGTTTTTACATAATTTATGAGATACGTGTGTAATAAATGACTTATGGTCTGTGATCAGTACTTACTCAACTGTTAAATGATCATCGTGATGCTTGTCTTTTAATTGGAAAGCTTTGAATCTTTATTTTTGACAGGTTGAGTTCAAAGGTCTTGGCTTTCTTGTTACTTTATGGTGTAATGTCAAGTTCAAAGTTTGATAACGTGTTGATGTCAGGCTTGTGCGCCAGTCAACTGAATTGAAAATGCAAATTCCAATCCTGTTCATTTCATTTGAATTGATTTAAAAAACAGGATGCAGAATTTGTAAACTAGAAGTTTGTCGAGGTAAACTTTCTTAGTTAGTAAGTTTTTATTATTTTTTTATTTTAAAGGCAACATTCACTGTCGTGAAAAGATGGGTGGACAAAAAAATAAGAATAATAAGAAAAATATTTCTTATTAATTTTAATTTATTGTTAGGCAATTTCATAAACATTACATTCATAACATTTTATTTTATTTTAACACTTTAGATTAGGAAAGATATATTCACTATTAACTAAGAGTTTCCCCTGAATAAACTCCTAATTTGCTGCTTATTAATAGTTAGTAAGGTAGTTGTTAAGTTTAGGTATGGGCCAGGATTAAAGGGGTCATATGATGCTGCTAAAAAGAACATTTTGTGTATTTGGTGTAATGAAATGTGTTTATGCGGTTTAAAGTTAAAAAAACACATTATTTTCCACATACTGTACATTATTGTTTCTCCTCTATGCCCCGCCTTCTGAAACGCGTCGATTTTTACAAAGCTCATCAGTCTGAAAAAGCGAGGTGTGCTCTGATTTGGCGGCGGAAACAACAAAACTACAGCGAGAATAAAGTTAGGTCTTCTTTCTTTGCGTGAACATTTGGGCGGCGTTATGCAAATCTTCCCACATAGTGAGGTAGATATGTGGGGGCGTGTTCGAACGAGCCGTTTTAGGTAGGTGTGGCTGACTCTTAACTTTTATAAAGAATATCTCTTTGGATTTGAGACTTTAGTCTTTGCAACTTTACAGATCTTCTTTATGCACCAAGAAGCTTGTAACACTCCAAAGAGAAAGGAAAAAATGAAATTGCATCATATGACCCCTTTAAGGTATCTAAAATATGGTCATGTAGAATAAGGCATTAATATGTGCTTAATACGGTAAGTACTAATAAACAGCCAATATTCTAGTAATATGCATGCTAATAAGCAACTAATTAATAGTGGGAATTGGTCCTTAAAATAAAGTGTTATTTTATTTTATTTTATGAAATGGAATCGAATGGAATAGACCAGTGCAGAAGCTCTCTCAGAATGCATTACCTGTGAGGAATCTCTTTGAATTACAATTCAGTAAATTCCTCTTCCTGACATTCCAATTCAACTTCCTCTGGGGTGTGGCCAATTCAGTTCAATTCCAACTCATGAGTTTGAAGGCAGCCAATTATTCCAAACTTTGACTTATGTTGATGGATGATAGCAATCAAACTGAGTTACTTCTCAGTAAGGCGTACAAAGGGCTGACAACATCACTTCACCTTTAAATGTGCTGTAACTACATCCTGTAATATTTGCAGAGAGAAAATCTGCTGTCTTGGCAACAGAAGCCTCTTTTGAAATGGGTCCCTTCAGCAGCTATGAATATATGTTAGACCAGTCTGGTAGCTCTGCAGGACTATGTGAAACAAAGAGAGCGAGATAAGAGAGCGGGAGAGGTGCACAGAGTGAAAAAAGACTCAAATAAATGAGTAGGACAATGGATGAGAGAGCAGAATAACAGTCGAGGGACAGTTCCACGGGAATGAGAGGAAGAGATAAAATTGTGAACGAGTGCAGAAGAAAAAAAATGTATGAACAAGAATAGAAGCATGACAGAGTGAATGGAAGTAATGCTCTGGCAGAGAGAGAGAGAGAGAAGACTGTTGATGCAGAAACGATTGAATTGTAAGAGAACAGAACACATAAGACCGCACATACTCAGCCATCCATGACACACACACACACACACACCGCCACGGGCACACGGCACATCCTCAGCCGCTCTGTGCAATTACTGACATCATTCTCAGCTCTGAGAACTCCATACATGGGACTCATCTTAACCCACCCATAATACCAAACCGGCCTCCGAGAGATAGGGAAATGAGGACCAGAGAGCGTGATTCTATATGACACTCGTGCCCTCGCGGCAGCGTGAGGCCTTGAAGAAGCTAGTGGGCTGTAGCTTGGAGCTAAGGCTTAGTGACATGGGTAGAGGGAGGAGGGAGGAGGGCTTTTTGGTTGGGAGAAATGGAGGTTGGAGCACAAGAGCATGGCACAGACAGTTTGTGACACGAGAGGCGGGCGCTGTCTTCGATGCACTGGCGGTGAAATGCACCCGCATGAGGTGTGAAGGGAAATTTCTATTTGTTGTCATGGAAACTGCCAGTGTGAATTGTCTGGAGCAAAAATACAAGTGGAGGAGAGGAGAGGAGAGATTGCATTAGAAGAGAAGAGAAGAGAAGAGAAGAGAAGAGAAGTCACATGGCAGATCTATTCAGGGGAGACCCTTTCTTTCATTGAGACTGTAAGATTTTTTTCCTTTTAGAAACGAACGCACCTTAGGGCTGAGGTGCACTCGTTCACTATCAAATATAAACTGTTATTGCAAAAAGCTCTGTCTTTTGCTCACAGCCAAAGCTTTCAAACAGCCACTACAAACATGAATAATTGGATTTGTCGAGTTTCTGAAGTTGATATGATATATTACTCATGTCTAGCTGCAGATATTCATATAGGCCGTATATTCCGAGGTGTTCTTCTTCTCACAGCGGAATAGGTGTCGGGTTACATTTATTCCGATTGTGAGCGACTGAATGGTACATTCATGCCTCTGAATAGTGCATGAACACAGTGGTGCAGAAGCGCTGTGCTTAAGCGGCTCTATCTCAGAGGATTTATACTGGGGGGTGGGACGTATATATTCCAATGAGCATTCGGTAGAGTGATATATAAGGGTGCCAGGCATTGTCAGTCATCTACAATGGATATTTCCATTGTAGCCCACTCAACCTTTCGGAGCTCACAATGCGATGGGTCCTTTTGGAAAGGCCTCTGACTGACGCACAAACGCATCACGGACACATGCACGCACACACTTTCAAAGGCTTCTGCCACTCATCGGGGGCCTGGGCTGAACCTGAGCAGCAGGAGTCGGCCTGATATTTTCTGCTGTGACACCCCTGACCAGTGCCCTCATCGTCCTAGGTGGCCACGTGTGTATGTATGCATGTGTGTGCGTGAGACTGGGGATTAGAGTTACAAATTAAATTTCAGACCGAATGGGAATGAATGCCACTCTAAACAGCTCAATGACTGTTTAGAAATTACCTTAAAACAATGCCACAGAATTCCCAAATCATGTTGGTCGGCCATAACAGTGGCAGCTTGTTGGCCATAAAAGCAGATCTCAAAACTTTTGCCTAAATGTTACAAATATTGAATACCTAATATTAGATATTTATATCATCCAAATACATTACATAATAATTCAGATATTTACATATTAACATAATATTGTGTGTGTTTGTGTGTATATAGCTTACAAAATAATGGTATAGAATTTTTGTATTTTTTTATTTTACCTTTTTGAAATAAAATGCTTAAAAATGTGGAGGATTTCTATCAAAAGTGCTCTTTATACTTTAATTTGATTTAGTATATTAATATATTATAATTAAAGTCATTCAAATACATTTGAATACATTATAATTATTCATTAATTTTTTACACATTAATATAATTGTATAAATAACAAAATTAATGAAAAAGTATCCTTGTACTGTTTTTCTGTTTTGAAGTAAAATATAATGCTTTTTGAAATAAAATGCTTGGATTTTTTACCAAAGTACTCTTTATACTTTATATTAAATTATAAAAAAACATATTCATTTATACAGATAAAGGATCAATTATAACTTGTTTTGAGGGAACATTATATGAAAAGTTTGAGATTAATAGCACAAAAAAAAAAGCATTACATCACGGTCTTGCCTTCCTTAAATGCACTCCAAGTCAATTTAAAATAAATGTGGATAAAAATGTGCTCATTTAAAAACAGATATCAAATTCAAGTCTTGTTTACAGCCATGCTAAGTTGAGCAGTGGTCATGTGATGACTTTCATGCATTGTAAAAACATCCTCACATGTACACTTGCATGATTAACGATGGGCAGACATTTATGAGAGCTTCAGCATAAACATTTCGTGTTGAAGGGGGTCAGCTTTGGATTCGGATTTCAACGAGGAATGTTCGGTGGAGGTTGAGATAATGCATGGGGGTGATGTGAAGAAAATGGGAATTTTTGCAAGTGCTGTGTTTTGATCCTACAGTGAGTCTGTGTTCAATGTTCAATGAGGACAGAAGAGTGTGGTGTGGTAATTTGGGATGAAATCGCAACAAAGTGACTGAGACCGCATGCAGAGAACATCTCTTGGAGAGGCTGCAAATGCAAGCGACGTGAGGGTTTTATGCAGGCGTGTGGTTTGATTGACAGGACAGTTTAAGGATTATCTGAATAAGTGTCATAGTTTCCTATTGAAGTTATGCCGTGTTGAGATTTGCCCCCTGTATTGAGACGTGCTGCGGTGCTCATTTTTAGAATTCCTCTTAGCATTTATGGTGCATATAACTGCAGCATTCAGTGATGAAGTGTGTTGCATAACAGAGGTTCCTAAACTATTTTATGCTAAGACCTACTGTACCTAGAGAGGTAATGAATCTTAAGGTCCACCAAAAACTGCTCAGAGTGAAATATGAGAATAGATGCATTTGTTCTCTTATAGTTCACTTTTTGTATTTTTCCTTGTCATATTATTAAATTAGGTATGCCTATTTTTCAATTTCATTGTATAAGGGTCATGATAAGCTATAAAAGATACAGATAAAGATAGAATATATGGGCCATTCTACAGAATTGGTGCAAACTGCTGTCCCACAACTAAAAAACACATTTAAAAAGCATTTAAGTATTCAAATCTTAAATGTTTACTAGGATCCTTCTATTATCTATTAAAACCCACAATAATATTTAAAATATTAGTGAGCTTAATATATATAAAATCATAATTTATTGGGTACTTTCAATTGGGAGGTGGCTGTCCCGAACCCTAACCCGTAAATTTCAACTTATAATGCATATCAACTTATAAAACGTATGAAAATGATATTGAAATATTTTTTTTTTTGCATTGTTGTTTTTAAAAGTATCTTTTTGATCCTTTCTGTATGACAGAACCTTTTCAGTAGGCATTGGAAATATTGTTTCTTCAGTTGCTCCTTTGACTTGTGGTGTTCCCCAAGGTTCCATTTTCGCCCCAACCCTGTTTTCTTTGTATATGCTCCCACTAGGAAATATCCTTAGGAAGCACGAAGTGTCATTTCACTTTTATGTGGATGATACACAAATATATCTGCCTCTGAAGCAAAAAGACATGAAAGGGTTAGGAAATCTGTTTGCATGTCTAGAGGACATTAGATCTTGGATGTCTTTAAATTTTCTATGCTTAAACTCTAGTAAAACAGACGTTATTGTGTTTGGGCCTCAGGTGAATAAGGCTAATGTAAACCATAATCTGGGATATCTGAACTCCATCAAACCAACTGTGAAAAATTTGGGAGTCCTTTTAGATTCCTCCCTAAAATTTGATCAACATATTAACACAGTAGTGAAGTCTAGTTTTTTTCAGTTAAAAACTCTCTAGAGTCAAGTCTTGGTTATCGTATTAAGATCTTGAGAGAGTTACACATGCCCTTGTCTTGTCGTGTCTGGACTATTGTAATTCTTTATATGTTGGTCTACCCCAGTCTTCTATATCATGACTCCAGATGGTTCAAAATGCTGCAGCCAGGTTTTTAACTGGGGCTTGCAAGCGAGAGCATATTACTCCGATCTTAAAGACTTTAAACTGGCTCCCAGTGTGTTATAAAATTGATTTTAAGATATTGGTATTTGTTTTTAAATCCATAAATCATCTGGCACCCTCTTATCTATCTGACTTATTAAAAGAAAAAAAGCCAACAAGATGTCTGAGATCTACAAAAAACTACTCGTCTCAGCCTAGATCCCGATTAAAGGCAAGAGGTGATTGTGCATTTGCAATAGTTGGGCCGAGGCTATGGAATAGCCTTCTTTTATCTGTGAAAACTTCTAATTCTGTCTATGAGTTTAAAACTAAATTGAAATCTTATTTTCTTACTTTGGCTTTTTAAACTTCGTATGTTTTTTTATTGTTCTTATTGACATTATATTTTATCATTGTTTTTTATCTTATTTGTACAACACTATGGTCAACTGCTGTTGTGTTTATTGGTGCTTAATAAATACATGAATGAATGATTCTTTTAAAAAGTGAAGTTCAAAAAAATTTATTTTATATTTTCTTTGTAAATTAGCCTATGAAACTTTATGTAAAAAAATGTGTCCCGCCTTTTTCATGTCAATACCAAAACAGTGTATGTTTTAGTCCATTGGCCGAGACTGATTTTAACTACACCCCTAAATTTATGATCAGGAAATATTCCCATGTCCCCCTCTCTCATAGCTACAAGGTGTGAGTAGATGGGTCCCTTCATTTTGGGGTAAATGTGTTTTAAAATCTGAAAAATCTGTGTGTAACTTTAAGGAACGTCACTACCGAACACCTTTTTTCTGCAGTTAAGCACACTTTTTTGGGAGTTATTCCATGACATTTAGTTTTTATATGTGTACCACTGTTCAGAACTGTGCTAGCTAACCATGTGCTGATTAGCATCTTTGAGCTAGGTTCAAAAGTATCTAAAATTGTCACTACCAAAACATTTGGTGGAGTTTCGGTAGGGACATCTTTTTTTTTTTTGGGTGTTATCCCTAAAATTGTCACTACTGAAAAAGTCACGACTGAAACATGTCATCATTGTTTCGGTAATGACAAAAGGGAACACATAATCCTCATATTTGGGGGAAATAAAATTTTAGTAGATTTATGCATTTTTTTATATTTTAGTATGTTTTAGTAGTGTTTTAGTATGTGAGTTAAAATTCTGTAATGTGATGTAATTGCTAGCAAAGCATTACTGTCACTACCAAAAATGTGCAGTCATTACCGAAACATGGGATGTTTTGTCAAAAATAAAGTATACTGAATTATCAACTAAAATGTTATGATAGTTTTTGGTTCAATGTTTATTCAAACTAATGAATTCTTTACTTTGAAATCAGTATGATCAACTTTTTGCCTTTTACAAAGAAAAATTGGTTTCAAAATACAACAAATCTTATAAATTACATTTGAAATATTGTTAAAAATGTAATTGTTATTGATTTAACTCTGAAAAATTGTAGTAAAATAGCAAAAATTATATTTACAATGTAGATGTAAGCAAAATCTTGATAGGTCAATATGACCCTTCTAATTAAATTATTATTACTGTGTTTTGGTAGTGACAAATTTGGGGAGAGGAGAAATATTCCAAAACTTTCTGAAAATACAATATGAGAATGAACTGCACAATTACTAGAATTGTGTACCTTGGATATCAGACACATTTTCTTTCAAGACGTTTCCAACTCTGACTTTGGACCAATTCTGTAGAATGGCCCATATATATATATATATATCAGAAGGATTTGTCAGACAGATGACAGATGTCAGACACTTTCTATATGCATTCATTATAATGCCTTAAGAATACCCTTATAATGTATTATAAATACGGGCTTCATAGAAAGTGTTACCGAACTATCTCATAAGTGTCATTTGTTTGTGAATCGGACTAGACCGGTTGTGCTGTATGTTCATCTATTTAGAATGTGAGAAGTGCAGCTGAAAATGTGTGATCATGAAACACTGTTTGGTTTTGTCAGAAATGTTCAAATACAAGTTATGCCCACTAAAAACTTGTTAATTGAATTTGAGAAGTTTTTTGTATTTCTGGCATGGCATGAACACATACTCAAACTTTGCGCCACATTTCTTTTTAGCGTTTGAAAAACGCTACCCAAAGGTGTAACTTTGGACTCGTTGTCCTGTGTTTTGTTCCACGTCTAGTGCAAATCTAATTTTGGAGTGTGCAGGTAAGTGCTATGCAGTGTAGTGTTCAGCTGAGCAATGTTGAACTGTGTTACACTGTGCCGTCTTAGCTTAAGCTGCTCTGAGGTAGCTGTCAGTCAGCCCTGTATACGGCTGAGCAGCTCACAGGCATGGGGCATATCATTCAGCCTCACAGAGAGAGTAAGTGTGAGAGAAGAGAGAGACAGAAAGAAAGAGGGACACTAACAGTTTCCTGTGGGAGCAGAGCAGTTCACTTCCAGCCTCACACTGTTAGAATACCAATTCATTCATCAAAGACTCAAACCAAACATACACACACACACACACACACTACAAGACTCTTTCATTTTGCCATGTACAAAGCTATTTCAATGATACAGACTATATATGTTCTCTTTTCTTTTGCAGTGCTTTGCCCCCAAACAGTGAGTCAAGTCACAAATGAATTTCTCATGGATGCCTAATTTGACGGACTGCAAAGACAAGCTCATTTTGGCCCCCGAACCAAGAAGTCCTTGCTAAAAATGGCCTGACTTTTTAAAGATCTTGCATCTTTTCCTCCCTTTTCATGGACAGAAATAGAATAAAATGGCTTGGGGGGGGAAACGAAAGGCATCCTCCTGTTGGAATACCACGCAGGCTCCGCCTGTAAGCTTGGGCTTTGCATAAAATGAGCATTGATAAATTTAGCAGACTTACGTAACCATTCCTTCCTCAAATTCAAACTGATGAGGCAGGGAAAGATATTTATTTCATTCTACAGAGCTTCTATGCTAATGAATAGTGGAGAGGCTTTGAATATGTCACACTGTGCTGGCTAAGTGACAGGCGGAGAGGGGCTGGGATTGGACTTGGCTAAGCTCAGATCCACATGCTGTCTCTGTGATGAACAGGACTACCTGCGGAGGGTCTGCCGCTTGGCCGTGGAACGCTCACGGAAATAAATAAATACATTTATATAAAAAGCTCTTACATGCTGGGTTGAGCTCTGCATTCACTGTTTCGGCTACAAACATTTTGCCTCAGTTGAAGTGCTGAGTTCTAACTCCATTTGGAATACTTGAGTGTGAAAGCCATTCAGCGATGTGCAAGGTAACATGCGGTGCACACACTAAAATGCCGCCTGAACATCTGTTTGTTGTCTCGCATTTGCAGAGATTTGTAAACGAGCATTCTAGCATCCTAATTCTAGGTAATGACAGGTTAAAAATGCTCTGACGCTAGCGGCTCCTCGGG
Source organism: Sinocyclocheilus rhinocerous (assembly GCF_001515625.1). Lineage (NCBI taxonomy): Eukaryota > Metazoa > Chordata > Actinopteri > Cypriniformes > Cyprinidae > Sinocyclocheilus > Sinocyclocheilus rhinocerous. Next base: position 501,921 of record NW_015630532.1, on the reverse strand, counting down.
TGAAGCGAGAAGAGCACGGTGAGGTTAGATCACAGGAACTCTCTCTCCATCTTGGCCGCAGCTACATCTATTTCTTATTGGCATCGTGCCTAAAAAATGTTTACAAGCCATCACTGCTGTAAATCCCTCTAAAACATCAATCCTGTGGCTACTCACCCAGAGCTGCTCCAGGGTCTACTTATCTTATGAAAGTGTACAAGGTGTGTGTGCATAACTCACCCTCTCGGCTGCCGTCACTCCCAGGAACATAATATGTGATCTTTATGTGCTCTTCAGCTATTCTGTCACACTGCCTGCGCTGCCTCGTATATCTAAAATGTAGGAATGTAAGAACAGTTGACTTGTGGTGATAAAGTGCGCTTGTGTTATCATAAGCCAGAGGAATAATAACTGTAATAGATTGCACAGCAGCCCTGTTTTTAATGCATTATAAAATATAGGGGAATAAAATGTTTTTAGCCCAGCAAGAATGCAGTCTGGTACTTACCAACTTGATAAATGTACAAATCAGCTAATTACAGGGAAACAAAAAACAGCAAGTTAAGCAAAATGCTATCTATATATATATATATGAAAAAAGTATAAATATATAGAATTGTGTTTGATACAAAAACCTAATTACAATCATCAATACTATAATACTATACTATTATACAGCTTAAAAGCAATTGATTCCCTTCAGTCGCTTAAGTGAATTGGGCTATGTTGTTTTCCTGTAGTTTTAATGGTCTTAGGGTATATCGTTTTTCTGTGACGCTTTTTGTCATCCCTCTGTGTTTGTCTGATTCAGAAGAGCGGCAGACCCTGAGAAAAGTCAAGGTTCATCTGACACTTCACATCGAGGCATGGCAAACCCAAGGTCACATTGTCTGGCCCTTCCTTATAGGGCACGGAATAAGGAAACTACTGTAGAAGCAGATAAGACCAAAATAAATTCAGATAAAGGCATGAATAGCACTATGGATACTGTTTTTGATGCAAAATGTTTTATAACAGTGCAAACTAACAGCAGGATGGAAAATGAAAACAGGAAAGACCTGTAAGTAAATCTAGAAATAAAGACTCACCTAGTAAAAAAGCAATATATTAAAAAATACATTTCATACTAAGTATAGTTCAAATCTCTTAACACATTTACTGACATATCACTCGAGACATAAAAATTATTATGACACTTTATTTGGAGTACTTGTGCACAATGCACATTTCTTAATATTAAGCTTAAAATGTGTTTTAATGTCACTATTGATGAGGATTGTATGATCTTTGAATAATATTGGTCTTTAAATGCAAGATATTTAAAGTATACCAGAAGTATACTTACAATAGTTCCAATCAAATATAATTCAGTATATATTTACTTTCACACAATTAAAGATAATTTAATTGTACTTTGTATTAAGTATAAAATTATTTGTTCCAATTTAGCAGACTTTAAGTATACCAGTTTAGTATACCAAAAGTACAATTGCAGGGTATTTTTATTAAGCACATAAATATGCAAATATATATAGTACTTAGCATGAAATTAATGCTAAATACATTTTAGTATATTTATTTTTCACTGGGGTTTACTTTATTATATTTATTAATACTATCAAAGTATAATATGATCTTTATATACATTTTTTTGTAGACCTCAATTTTGTTGCTTTATTTTTGTTTAAATCATTTTCATTTGAAACAAAAAAGAGCCCAAATGACCAGGTTATATATTCCTTCAAGCGCTCATTTAAAAATAAAGCAGAATCTGATATCTGCCACTTGAGAAGTCACTGTAATCGCTTCTAAGACGCTGCTAAGTGTTTCCCAGGGCAGCGGTCATGAACCGGCATGACTGTACATGGCTACAATAATTCAATCTGTCTTCAGTCTCACAGACACTCTCTTGCTTCAGTGCGAAACGGCTTCATGATTCAGTAGCAGCGTGAGACTGCTACTTGACGCCAGTCACCAAGACTGTAAACTCGGCAGGGCCAAACAAGACGGAGAGGCCCTGCAAGCTTTGGCACAGGAGGCAGATGGAGAGTTGTCTCGTACCCAGTGGTCTTTCCTCAGGAGGCTGCCAGAACAACACAAAGATGCCAACGGCTTCACCACGCACGGACACTAAAACAGAAGTTTCACAATCATGACACACATGAGAATACCACAACCAGCTGTGCATTTCACAGTCTGCATTCATATAGGGCCGAGTCACATGCAGGACTGTACACTACTCTTCAAATTTTGTTTGAAGTTTGGAGTCAGTAAGATTTTGGAATGTTTTTGTGAGTCTCTTTGGCTTGCAAAGGCTGCATTTATTTGATATAAATACATTAAAATCAGGAATATTTTGAAAAAGTATTATTTATATATATTATAATTGTTCTATTTTTATATATTTTAAAAATGCTATTTATTCCTGTCACGGCAAAGCTGAATTTTCAGCATCATTACTCCAGTCTTCAGTGTCACATGATCCTTCAGAAATCATTCTCATATGCTGAATTGGTGCTAAAGAAACAGTTTATTATTATTTTCTATTTTGAAAATAATGCTGTGTAGCAGTGGGAAAACATAGTATCAAGGTTATTATAGTTATTACAGTTAAAACCAAAAACTAAAGCCATAAAAAATGTTACTTGAAATAAAATTACATTTACCTGAAAGAAAATTAAATATAAAAAACCTTAACTTATTTTATTTCAGCAACTTGATGTACTAAAAACTAATAAAATGGCCGAAACAACGAAATTACTAAAACTTTAACTAAAAATATAGTGAAAACAGTACAATATAAAAATAAAACTAATTCAAAATATTAATGAAAACGATAATAGTATCTCAGTCATACTAAAATAACACTGCTTAGTATTACTTTAATTAACAACAACAAAAAAGGTGGAATAACGTTATGTCCCGTGATTTCCAGGAGACAAGTAAACGGGAGTGGTGTCCTGACATTGTACTGGGTGGCAAAGGACAGACTCACACATGCTGCAAACAGATGGCACATTTGTCCTTAGAGATGCTTCTCACATTTTTATCATTAACCCATATTAACAAAATAAAGTGTATGGAGCAGCTTTTTTGTTTTAATAGAGGGTTTTACTCTTTGGCCAAGGCAGGTGTCTCTGGATGATGTTACGCTGTCATTGCATCACATCTGGGCAAAATTGATCTGATCGGCCTCCAGTGAATCATAAAAGGGTAACTTCTGAATGTCGAAAAACTCTCTGGAATGTCTTGACTTTCAAATATAATGCTTGTCATTTAGTGTAGTTGGCTTCACTTTGGCCGTCTTGGCTCAATCAAAAAGCTCTAATTGTATTGTAAAATCACTGGCTGGTTTCTAACAGTGCAATTTTACAATGTATTATTTTCTGCAAATGTAATGCAGTGGCCCAAAAAGCTTCACGTTTACCATTCACTTGCCCTTTCCAGAATACTGCCAATGCTTCTGCTCTTTGTGATAAACTGATCCCCCTTCAGTCATCGGAATCAAAGCACATCCAAATCCAGGCCACATCCCAGCCAGTATCTGAATAAAAGCCAGCATCCTAGTCTTACCCACTTCAGACCCGCAGTGACATAGGTATTTAGCTTGGCCTTTCTCGTACATCACCTCTCTGAGTGGAACACGGATTCAAAGCTAATAAAGGTCTTATCAAAGGTAAGTTCACTTGAAACTGAAAATTGTGTCATTTTTTTACTGACCCTTGTGACAAAAAAAAAAGTTTAATCCATATGACTCAACCACACAATTGTACATCTTGCGAAGTCATACAGTAGCTTTGAGTGCAGAACATACAGAAATTTTATATGAAAATATTCTTAATTTATGTTATGATTAAAATTATAATCTGTAAGATTAAAATAATAATGATGATAAAGAAGAAGACGACGAATGTTTATTATAAGATTATTATCTTATTATACTGTTTGATTTTAACAAGACCAAATCAGAACATTAGAATGATTTCTGAAGGATCATGTAACACTGAAGAAAATGATTGCTGAAAATTCAGCTTTACCATCACAGAAATAAATTACATTTAAATTAATAATATTTCACAATATTACTGTTTGTAGCCCTTGGTGAAAATGAGACTTATTTAAAAAATCTTACTGACACCAATCCTTTAAATAACAGTGTAAATATTATAATTTAAATATTATTAAATATTATTCATTGGCATTCATTTAAATATGACAATTTGTGTTGTGACTGTTTGACATGACCAGTCATCACTGATGTCTGACGTTACATGTCTAAAAGTCCCATGTCTGAATAATACATTTATCTGACCTTTCTGTATGGACCTATTCCACATTATTCTTTTGTTTGTTTTTTTGTAATATTTTGGCATTGTTCTGCACAGATAGTCAGAGCCAGGAATCCTTCACTCCCTGCAGCCACCTGCCAAAGCACATGAGTGCCACGGCAACGGTTTCATAACGACACAGTCATCAGTGAGATGTGGATGAGTTTGTGGGCGATGAACTCTTTGGCTGACTCTAAATAATGACATATAGCAGAGGTGTATTCTGACCTTCTCCCGTATCACTCTGTGAAGATGAATACACCTGTGCTGATTTATAATTCAGAAAAACTTCCAGAATGAACATGAAGCAAAGAATTTGTTCTTTGGCTCGGAACTTTGCATGACAATCTCTTTTTTTTTCTGAGTACATTTTGATTGATCTTGACTGAAATTAAGTTTATATATATATATATATATACAGTGGTTGCCAAAATTATTAGAACACTAGTATTTTCAGAAGCTAAAAATGGTTTTAAGTCAGTTATTTCTATCTTTTGCTGTAGTGTGTCAGTAGGAAATATCGGTTTACATTTCCAAACATTCATTTTGCCATTAATTGTAATAATCCAGTGAGATTTTTGTTTGCACAAGCAGTCTGACAACAGCCAGTGCTCCACACAGAGATCTGATCTGATCATCATCCAGTCTGTCTGGAATGACATGAAGAAACAGAACAAACTGAGACAGACTAAATCCAGAAGAACTGTGGCAATGTCTCCAAGATGCTTCAAGAGACCTGCCTGCAAGGCTACAGTACTGTTAAAAGTTTTGGGCACTTCTGTAAAAATGCTGTAAAATGAGGATGCTGTCAAAATATGCCATAAATAGATTTTCTTTATCAATTAACTTCTATTAACTAAATTAATTCAACATTTGGTGTGACCATCCTTTGCGTTTAAAGCAGCTTTTGCCCAAGGTGCACTTGCACATAGTTTTCCAGGTAGATTTCTTGAAGCATCTTGGAGACGTTGCCACAGTTCTTCTGGATTTAGTCTAAATTTAGTCCTAGCTTTTTGTATCAGCAGGTAATGAGCTTGCTACTCAACATTCAAATACTTGGCTAGTGTTTGTTGTAGCAGTTGCAGCACGCTTCAGAAACCCTCCACCTCCCCCAGCTCCACCTGTATAGATCTGCTACAGGGTGATTTTATGTACACTATATATGAGGGTTATTCATATATGTTATATGTGCAGCAGCAGTATTTCTTACATGCTCAAAGCATGCTGTGGATGTATTGGCAATAGCAAGTCTCTGTACTTGCTCTGCTGCAGCAGCAGCAGCGTAGCAGATCTAATCCGCCAAGACCAAATACATTAACATTGTCATGTACATTACCATGCCAATCCCTCCGAGAGTTGTCATTATAGAAATATATATACTGTATATATTTGTAAGATGCTGTTGTATGATCCACATAAAGTAATGTATCTTAGTAAGTTTTATTTCTTGAATAAAGCGTTAAATAAATCTCCAGCCTGGAGAAGGTTTTGTCAGTACAGCGACCCTCTAATGTGTATCGGGTACTCTTTTACTGGTCCACTTCACTTTGTTTAAATGACCGGGTCGCTCTTCCTTTCTGTTGAGCTCCCAGTAGTCCGTCGCAGGTTAGGTTAAGCCTTAGGCAGCACTTAGCTTGGTTGTATTCATGTCTGATATTCAAGTGGTTCAAAGCAGCAGCAGAGACATGATCTAACCAATCTGATTAAGAGAAAGGGCTCGGGCGCATATGTCTCACATTGCTAGACTCAAAATCTAACATTTTAACCAGCAAAATCTAGCTAGCTTAATCTTATGCAATCATCATAGACATTGCTTGGATATTGGGTAAATGTTTTTGCCAGCATTCGAGGAGCGTGTGTGCACTTTGGGATCCCTCCCACAACGTTGGCTCCTCAAGAGCAGTCAAACACCCACCACAGACCTATCTCTTTATCGCTCCCTCGTGTTCATGTTAGCACCGACTTGTGCACAGCAACGCTGTGTTGATCACTTGATAAATATTGTGATTTCAAAGGCAAAGCTTCTAGCCTGTTTAAAGAGCAGGTTCATTCGGTCTATTGCTATATATATATATATATATATATATATGTATATAAGCACTAGCACTTTGATTTGCTTACAATAATGCAATCAAAACTAAGATGAAGTATGTGCCTAGTACCATTATAAATTATATAAAATACTGATTTAGAGAAAAGAAAAAACTCTCAGATATATAGAATGATAGAGATTTACGGAGTAATTAAAAATTGTGATACAATTATATAAAATAAAGAAATGAATGTTAGACAAACAGTTAAAAAGAACATAAGAGGTCAAAAGGACAATGCCAGCATGGCGGATATAGTTCATTTCTTTGGTTACCTCAAGAGGTCAAACGTGTCAGACAGGCAGCTCGTCCTGTGTAAGCAGATGGTTCTTGGCCAGAATAAGCTGCAATGTGGACCAGATTATTACCAAAGATCTGGCTAGACGAGACTATCACATGTAACCTTTCAATGACGCAAGTAAATATTTTTTGTATGAATACCTCTCTGTGGTGCTGAATAATTAGTTTGGCTTGGACTCATTTTTTCTCTGGTTCCAATAAGGACCAGATGTGTTCTCCTTTTCCTCTGTGAATGTGTGTTGTTAAGAGCAGTGATGACTGAGGATCATGCTCGATTGCTAGGCTTTAGTAAGGTGCAGAATCTCTGTAAATGTTTCCTGGCTAGTTTCCTAGCTGCCATATCATTGCTGAGTTCGCCCAGTTGTTGCATACAGTAAATGCCAAGAAAGGCCTGCATTCACAGAGAACTGTGGGAAAATTACAACCTCTTCTTAGAAAGGTTAAACTCACAAACCAATATACAGTTTAAAACATTTTGCTAGTGTATGATGTTGAGTATAATTGATGACAGTAATGATAATGTTTTATAAAAAAAGAGATGACTTGATGTTTAGCTTCATAAATCAACTTCATTTTATTTAAAATGATTCCAAAAAAGTGACAGAACAAGTACATGTGTTTTTTTTAATAAATCTGCAATGACACCTCAGGCTGTAATATTCACTGTACGTTTCAGTTGAGGTCAAAAAGTAGAGCTGCCAAGAACAACTTTCAGAGCTTTTCTAGACGTCTGTGGACTTATCTTCAGGCTCACTTTCACTTGACTGAAGAACGTAATCCTTAACTTAGACAGATTTTAATGAATTTAGTCAATAATCAGCATTAATTCCATTCCATACATTCTGCTGATAAGAGGTTTAGCGCTGAAACTCTGTTGATTGAATCTCAGGTTGAATCTCGCTGCGGGTTCACAGACTGAGCTTAAGCTCATCAAAGTGGACTCTCTCGCTTTCTATCATCCTTAATGCTTTCATTTCGGAAGTCTGGCTCTCAGACCAAATTGTCTCCCTAAACTGCTTCACGTGGCATAAGAGTGGATTTTTGAAAGATATGGAATAATAGCATCAGGTTTTCCGAAATCCAAAAGTGTTTGACAACAGCAGCCTGTTGTTTTGTTCACAGTGGGTCCTTATGTCACCTGGGTGTAGGCCTGGAGGATATTGTGCGAGTTTTGGCTCTTTGGTACGCTGTGGTAGTCTGTCATGTGATGCCAAAAATAGATAAAGCTTCCCTCAGTGGACTGGAAAAAAAAATTATGGCCCGGTGCAAATCCCTCCAGAGCTAGTGTTTTCTAGGAGAGGATAAAAGTGTCAGGGCAACCGGGCTCGACTCCATTCAGTGGAAGGGTCGCCCTTATAGATTCATCACAAATGTGCTCTTCTGTGGGTACGCATTTAGCACTCACACTTTCAAACTGATTTGAGACTAGGAAATGATGAAACAAATGACAGCAAGAAAACGTTAAGAATGCTTTTAGGCTGGTCTATGATAATTAAAATGTCAACACAGCTTAAGGCACATTCTTTTCTCTAATGCAGGACAACCGGAAATTCAACATTTTTAATAATAACAGATTGTTTAGATGGAAAGTTTTTATTGGAGGCCCATTCTTGTAAAGCTGTTTTGGTCACTATGTCAAAGAACATAGAAGAAACAGGATGTTAGTTACAGTCGAGATCCCTGAATAATTCACCACTATTTCTTTGCAGTTTTGACTGAATAGAAAAAAAAGTATGGAATGTATTGAATGAATGAATATTAGTATTGAATGTTTCAAAATATAGTATATCTGCCTTCATAATTTGATTTGTATAAAAATGTCTAGCCTCCAGACCAGTCAGGAATGATGCTCCCATCATCCAGAGAACAACTCAGTGAAATGCTTATTGAAATACAACTTCCCTTTAAAAGAAACAGCACCATTTCAAGATGGTTGCAATACATAGTTGGGCTCATTAAAAAAAAAACGCATAAATTAAAAAGTAACTGTTGTTTGTTGGTGTGTTTAGAAAAATTACTCTCCAAAAGGGGGTCTTCAGAGAAACACACCATCATTTCAAGATGGTTGCAATACATAGTTGGGCTCATTAAAAAAAAAACGCATAAATTAAAAAGTAACTGTTGTTTGTTGGTGTGTTTAGAAAAATTACTCTCCAAAAGGGGGTCTTCAGAGAAACACCATAGAAGAACCATTTTGGCATCCCCTTTCAGTGAACAGTTCTTAAAAGAAACACCTTTTTCTTAGTGTGAAGAACATATGCATAATCTATTTGTCACTGTAAAGAAAATTTTGTGCAATGGACAAGTTCCATGGATGTTACAGATTCTTCATAGAATCATGAATGCTAATAAAGAAGCTTTATTTTTAAGAGTGTACAATTTGCTGTCATCTCTTTATTGTTGAAGTCTTTATTTATACACATGGTACAAGGGATACCAAAAGCATCTGTTTTCTTGAACGACCCAATAAATTCCTGTCTATTTTTTTTGACATTTTGTCTTCACCGTACAGAAGGTAGCGGACATAGATAAATACTCTTTCTAAACAAGAACACATGATCAGCTGCAACAGACAATTTTATTGTGCAGACGAAACCGGCGAATCTATATAAATTGACTGATTTAAAAATACTTGTGCCCTTGCAGAGTAACCTGTACATTGCTCATTTTTCAACTAGCCCAATCGAAATGCTGTAGAAACTAGAAAAGTGGCAGAATTTTCCCACACCCTTGCAAGTGCTTCTGTTCTCCCCTTAAAGACAGACACACCCCGGCCTAAACCGAGCAAACAATTTGTAAAATAACTGAGTCATCAAAAGCAAGTTGTCAAGGGTTTGGAGGATAAGAGAATGGTTAAAGAAAAATAGAGAGAAAAGTGGCACAGAGGGGAGAAAGTGAGAGGAACAAAGAAAAGGAACGCTAAAAACAAAATCAACCAAATCAAGAAATAAACAAACTCCTGCTCTGGCCTGCATCCATGAGTAAATCTCTGCATGATTATCTCAAAGTGCGCCGCACCACTGACTCATTTTCCATACTCTGCATGCAGATGATGCCATTGGTATATTTGGGGTACAAACAGAGACCATACGTGCGTTTGACATAATGGGGTCTGACAGAGTTGGTCACAAACCAGTCTGCCCTCATCTTCATCTGAATAGTGACAACCACAATCTGCCCAAAACACAAGAGAAAAGAAGGAAAACTGTGTCTTTATTCACCCATTGGTCACTACAATGATGCTCCGTAAACTATATTGGTCCTGACAAAGTTATCAAAGATGCTTGAGCAAGACCTGGACTTCACGAAAACTGAAATCATACAAGGTTTGATTTAAAAGCAAACTGAAAAGAGGATATCCAAGGACTAATATCTTCACTTCCATTGTTTGTTTGTTTTGTTTTCCATAGACATGAGATTCTGTGGCCTTGGACGTTGGTAGTATTTAAGTTGGAAAGCTTTGAAATGAAAAGAAGTCCTGGAAATCAACCAACAGGCACAAAGTACAGAAAGCCTGTCTGAAGTCCCATGATGCATTTGCTTTAAATGGGTTTAAATGAGAGCTGGAGAAAAGTGTGGTACCGAAGGACTCGTTCCTTTCACTCATCTTCCCACCACATCTCACTGTCACTGACTGTCAATCAACTGCAACACAATGATGAAAAGTAATTGAAGTAATTTCCCAATTGCTTCTGTGTGCTGTAGATTTGAATATCATCAGTGTCCGTAAACATTTAAGATGTACGGATAATGAGAGTGATCTACGGCCCTGTTAGCGCTGGGGTGGAGACGTTTCAGTCCGAGAGAATCCGTTTGCTGTGAGATGTCCTGGAGGCAGATGATGCAACAGTGCAGGGAGAAGGGTAGAGCTAGTCACGCGTTTGCTAGTCCACTGTTTTCATCAGGCATGCTCCCCTGCAACAGGACAGCGTGTGTCACCAACACTGTCATAGCAGAACACTCACTCAGCACGAGCTAACGCTCAAAACCATGCACAAACACAAATAAGTGCAGGCAATTACAAACACAGTTGGCCGCAGAATATTCTCATACACAGACTTACACACAGGCTTTTTACTGAAACAGTGGAATAAATCTGATTTAGTGGTTTTCATTGCATATTCCTTACTAAATAAATAAACTCATGTTTAACCGACATATTAGCACATTTGACTTTCAAATGAGCACCAGTTATGCTTTGCGCTTAGGAGGGGCTTCGCGGATGTCTGACTGAAACACTGCCATGATGCAAACCCTTGCAAGTCGGCAAATCAACCTCCATCTGCAACCTAAGATATCGTAATGAGTTATTGAGCACAGATATACCAGACAAAAACATATGCTGGCTACTATGTTCGCAATTGTGAGAAGAGTCTTAAAACATGCATTGTGGAAGGCTGGAGGAATGATTACATTTAACTGATTTATGTTATTAAATTGTATGTTGTGGAATTCACTGTATATACACTACCGTTCAAAAGTTTGGGATCAGAACGATTTTTTATGTTTTTTAAAGGAGTTTCTGATGCTCATAAAGGTTGCATTTATTTGATCAAAAATACAGGAAAAAATTTAATATTGTGAAATATTATTATGATGTAAAACAACATGTTTCTATTTTAATATAGATTAAAATCTAATTTATTCCTGTGATGCAAAGCTGAATTTTCAGCATCATTACTCCAGTCTTCAGTGTCACATGATCCTTCAGAAATCATTCTAATATGCTGATTTATTATCAGTGCTGGAAACTGTTGTGCTGCTTAATATTTTTTTGGAACCTGTGATACTTTTTTCCCAGGATTCTTAATAACATTTTGCAAGATTACTGTTTTTTTCTGTATTTTTGATCAAATAAATCTAGCCTTGATGAGCATAAGAGACTAATCCCAAACTTTTGAACGGTAGTGTATATAAATACACACACTTTCTATTT
>NW_015630532.1:461593-489914 GCF_001515625.1 Sinocyclocheilus rhinocerous | reverse complement strand
ACACACACACACATGTCTGGTCAGCTATCCTTGTGGGGACTCTCCATAGGCGTAATGGTTTTTCTACTGTACCGTCCGTATATTCTATTGCCCTACACCAACCCTACACCTAAACCTACCCCTCACAGGAAACTTTGAGGTCCCCATGAGTCTGTGTGTATTCAGGTTTAAGTCCCCACCAGAATAGAAAAACAGGTACACACACACACACACACACACACACACACACAACCGTTCAAAAGATTGGAGAAATAATAAAAAGTAAACCAGTAGTAAAAAGTAAACCTGTTTTCTGTTATAAAATATTTTAAAATGTAATTCATTGTGATGTGATGGCTCTGATAGTATAAGCTTAATTAAATTTTAGTTACATTTTAAAATTTAGTTCAAATTTTTAATTAAAGCTAAATTTAAAAAAAGTTACATTTTTGTTAAAGTCTTCAGTGTCACATGACCCTTCAGAAATCATTCTAATTTGCTTATTTCGTGCTCAGGAAACATTTCCTATTAATGTTATCAATGTTGAAAACAGTTGTGCTGCTTAATATGTTTGTGGAAACCATGATCATTTGTGACCCTGGACAACAAAACCAGTCATAAGGGTCAATTTTTTTCAGATGATTTATACATATAGCTATATAAATAAGCTTTCCATTGATGTATGGTTTGCTAGGATAGGACAATATTTGGCAGACATACAACTATTTGAATATCTGGAATCTGAGGGTGCAAAAAAATCAAAATATTGAGAAAATCGCCTACACACACACACACACACACACACACATATATATATATATATATAATACATTAAATACACTATTATTAAATTCTCAAGTGTATTTATTTTAAAACATCACTTCTAAAGTAACAACAATAATTCAGATACACATTTTTAGGCTGTTTGGCTATTTTATATCTATTTTATAACAAAGCTGTTGAAATTCTTGATAAACATTGCAAATGTACTGATGGAACAGAGGTGTTCCTTTAATTTATTTGCTAAAAACCAGCTCACTCACAGATTATCATTTCAAGTACACTTTTTCAAGGTCATCATGACCAAAATGTTCGAGTGGGTGAGTGATTCACTCTGCAATTAGTCCACCAGTTTCACCTGATTCAGGCTGATTTACAGACCTGTTGTGAGGATGAGAGGTGGGCATATCGTGTGACGTGATCAGCCAATCATCGTACGGAAGTAAATACGATAGGCTGCCATTACCACATTGACAGCACGACCAGCCAATCACAACCCCACTTTACACCACTTTTGTGCTTTACACACAATTTTGATTTATTTAGTCATTTATTTTCTCTTTATAATTTTTTGAAGAGCTCCTTTGTGTATATAGGAGCTTGCCTGTTTTAAAATAAACAGTATAGTACTCGAGACTGCTGCATTCATAAAATTTCATTGCTTTTGTTCAAAACAACCCTCTAATGGCTGTGAGAGGCACTCTGTGTGTGTGTGTGTGTGTTAGTGTCTGTATGAGACAGCATGAGCGGAGCAACTGAGCCTCTGATTGTGGTACCACTGTGCATCTGGCCTCCACATTACATCAGATATGTGTGACAGCTCCTCGAAGCCTTCAGGCTCTGAGATCCCCCGCCTTAGTGCATCAGACCAAGTAAGATTGAGTGCCATGATTTAAAATCCCCATGTATCTGCGCAGTATTAGCTTACAACTACTCATTTACGTAAGCCAAAGGTCAGCAGGAATCAATTTGAATTCTGAACAGGTAAGACAATGGCAAAACAATCTTAAAACACAATTTTATAGACTAGTGAATTAAATCATGCCAATAAAATTGAAAACGTTTTGAAACCTCTATTTTCTACCCGGCGTCCCTCAGCACGAAGCTAAAAAAACAGGAGCAACTTCCTCGCTCTCTTTCTATCCGTCATACACACTTATATAACTCTAATAAAAGGCACAGCTTGCGATGAGGATTTGATTTAGTGTGTCTTTGGAGTATTCAGAGCCATGTTGCAGCCCGTGGCCTAAGAGGAGAGTGAAGGAGATGGGAGAGGGTGAGGACTGGAGACTGGATACACTCATGTGGAAAGGAGGATCTGGCCTGGAGGGGTTCAGCCGACCCGCACAGCCCTATCTCGCTGTGGTTACCACACGAGCCTGTTTATGTGCCTGTGTGTGTGTGTGTGTGTGTGTGGCCACATCAAGGAGGGGGTGTCTCTGAGCCAATGAAATCAGAATGTGAAATATGTGGGTGAAGTTAGCCATGCATAACCATGTATGAATGTGTGGCTGAGCAAAATGCCATATTTCTACGCCTAGCTAGACATGCATGTCCCATGAACATGGATGGCTTTGCGTGTTCATTTAAGAGCTCATTTAAGGATCCATCCCAGGCTGACAAACACATGCTGATGTAAAAGTGTTTCAACACACACACCTTGCATGACAGTGCTTCGTTATGACAAATGGAAGCGGACGTGTTCTGCCCCGCCGGCCCTCCTGTCACATCCCCCTGCAATGACACACAGCAGAGAGGGGGACAACTCAGATTTATACAGATATAATAATATAAAAAGAAACAAACAACTCATACTTAGCATTCATAATCTAAACAACATCTGCAGTGAAAAAATAAAGATTTATACATACACAGCAGCACTCTATCTACCTCGTATTTCTATAAACAGTCATATTCACATCTGGAGAGCTGTGAAAGTGCCCTGATGATCAGGTGATTGGGAATAAGGGACCGGCCAGTCAGGATATTTGGCTGGGTATCTCCTCTGCAGTACAACTTAACTTTGACTTTGGAGCTTGTCTCAGTTGCATCGTTAAATTTGGTTCGCTGCAAATTTTTTGTGACCACTTGATATATGCTGTCCTTTCCATGAGCATTTGTCCATGAATAATCAATCAAGTACCGGGTTTATAGCCAGTAAAGCGTCTTTACAGGTACTAGAGTAGCTGCAAAGAGGAGAAAAAATAAAAGCTTTTCCTGACTCTCATGCTTACAAAACTCTTGCCTGTTAATGTAGCCAGACTTGAGTTGAATCAGCGACCGGTGTCTGTTCTATTGAAACTCTCCATCAAGTCATGTTTTATAATCCATGACCAATCTCATTTCTTTATGGATCTATTTACCGTGTCCGAACTCATCCATGCAAGCACAATGTTTGAGATTAATGTAAAATCTAGTTACATAATTTACTTACATAATGAGACTAAGTTAAGACAGCAATTTATAACACCCTTGAAAACTCAGTAAAAATATAGGTAACACTTTACAATAAGGTCCCAATAGTTAACGTTTGTTAATGCATTAACTAAAATGAACTAATAATACAGTACTTATTCATCTCTGTTAACACACTTCATTGTTAGTTCATGTCAGCTCAGGTCTATTCAATAATGTTAAGATATACTACATTTTAATAACATTTTAGTAATGTACTCTATTAGTAAACATTGATATTAACATTAACTAAGATTAATAATTGCTTATAATGATTTAGTTCATGTTAACTAATGTACTGTACTTAACTAATATTAACAAACAGAACGTTATTGTGAAGTGCCACCCAAAATATGTAATAATAATAAGACATGTTCTATCAGACAAATGGAAGTTCCTACATAATAACACTGAAGTTCTCTAGAACAACACTGAAAATCACGTTTTTCCCCCCCTCCAGAGTCAAGCAGCGTGCAGCTTGTTTCCCTTCATTCCACTTCCTTCCTTCCCTCCTTCATATTCAACATCTCATTTATTTTACAGCCTCGGTTTGTTTCCAGCGGGGGACAGCGGCTCGACAGCCTAAGGTGGTGTAGCATTTGAAAACATACTGCACGTTTAACAGAACATAAAGTACAATCAGGCTTAAACTTGTTCAATTATGATACACGCTGCAGCATTCCAACCAGTGTTCTGCCTATCACAGCGCATGAATACTAAAGACTGAGCCAGAGGATAAAAGTGCATCTAGAACAGGAGTTTAGAGTCATAAATGTTTCAGTGAGGCCGTGTTGTGATCTGTTTTACATCCTATTGCAATGGATGCTTAAATCGGTGGCTGGGGGAAGCAGTTGCTGAGAGATACAGTTGTGACGAAGAGGACAAATGGGCACTAGTGCCCTGCTACCCTTAAAACAACCACCTACTGTGAGGAACTCCACAGTGTCAGAGTGAATTAGAGCAGCCCTGTGTGAAGGCACGGATGATATGTGTGAATGACAGAGTGAGGGGTAGTAATGGATTATCTGACACTCATTTCATGACATCACAACAAACCCACCTGCTCGGTCGATGTGAGATAATATGATCATGGTGTGACTTTCAACTGGACCTAGAAAGACCATGACAAGCAGTTTAAAGTGTTGATTTCATGCACTTTCATGCACCTAACCCTAACCCTAACACACAATCTACTAAGCAGCTTAACCATAAATGTCCCATTTATTACACAGCTACTCAACTAATAAATATGTGGACATGAAATATTGATTTGCAGTAAGTACTCTTACCTATACATAAGAAAAAAATATTGTTATTTATGAAACAATTGGCATAGCAACAAAACAATTTTTACTAAAATAGCTAACTGAGACACTAGTAACGCCATTTGCGTTTGTATGAAAACGAGAGTCAATTACGAGAAGCACAAAATCATGTTCTCCACTGAAATTGTGTCTCCAGCAACTAGTTCTAGGTCTACTAATTACATAAATGATATTAATTTAAAATATGTATACAT
Source organism: Sinocyclocheilus rhinocerous (assembly GCF_001515625.1). Classification (NCBI taxonomy): domain Eukaryota; kingdom Metazoa; phylum Chordata; class Actinopteri; order Cypriniformes; family Cyprinidae; genus Sinocyclocheilus; species Sinocyclocheilus rhinocerous. The sequence goes on along the minus strand of NW_015630532.1, from coordinate 485,182 downwards.
TTGCTTACATTATAGTGCATAATAAAACAAATTAGACCATGTAATCATCATTACAGTGCTATTTTAATAATTTTAAGATAATAAGATATCTGGACATTTAACACGTACATAATTGCAGTACATTAAAGATTGTTGTGAAGATTGTTGTAGGGTACGTGTCAAGCTTAGCTATCAGCCTTATGCTAGCTTATCCTAGAACAAAAGCTAACTAAAACAGATTTTAATGGTCATTATAGTTCAAACGACATTTAATGTGATTTTGTAGTCAGTTGTAATCAGGCAAGAGAGTAGCCATTAAAATTTCTTTGAGCCAACGTGATTGCTTGGGGTCCTAATGGAGACCCAACGGGAGGACAATTTCTCCTTTTTTTCAATGTTGTGAAAACACTATCGTGGAGTTTTTCTTTTGCTATTTGAGCAAATGGGAATGCAAAAAATATTTTTGTGCAACTCTCCCATTCACTGCTCTCGAAGTTAACCCAAATATGACGACTTTCGCCGCTGAGAAACCCGGAAATGTGAAAAAGGTCTATGGGTCTGCAATTGAGGAATAGCCATTTGTAACTGTAGCTTGAATGCTATCAGACAAGTGTGTTAGCACTACACTGTCGCCTGTGTATAGTAAAAGAGGTGATTATTAAAATATTAGTACACATCCAGAATAGAAATTTCTTGATAATTTACTCACCCCCATGTCACCCAAGATGTTCATGTCTTTCTTTCTTCAGTCGAAAAGAAATTAAGGTTTTTGAGGAAAACATTCCAGGATTTTCCCCATATAGAGGACTTCAATGGAACCCAGTGGGTTGAAGGTCCAAATTGCAGTTTCAATGCAGCTTCACAGGACTCTACATGATCCCAGCCGAGGAATAAGGATCTTATCTAAGGAAATGATCGTTCATTTTCAAAAATAAATAAATAAAATAAAATAAATTAAGATTTATATACTTTTTAACCACAAATGTACAAATGCTGGAACTGAACCAATCCTTTAAATATTATATAAAATTAAATCTAAAATATGAAAGGTTAAAAAAAAAATTACATAGTTAATAAGCTAGCAGGCTAACGTATGCTAAGCTAGAATACTGAGTTGTTAAAGAACGAGAAATATTTGATTTCACAATTTACCACTATAAGTAACACTGACAAATATAAAAGGCAATTAATATAGCCTAGCTAATTTTGGGATTTACATAATAAATATGACATAAGCCGAGTATGTAGGTTTTCTAATCAGGCACCGACATGACACATTAAATGGCATTTCAGCCAATGGAATCACACTTATTTGCGCATTGTTTACGACAGTGGTTTCAGTTACCAGCCTGATATACAGCATTTCCAATGGGCGATAATGATTTTAAAGAAATATCCGCCCGCTGGAGCAAGCGATTGGTCAAACATGATCAAGTATCCCCAATAAGATCCCAATAGTTGTACATTTCTATTTGAATCTACAAATATTATGCACAATATGCTCTAATATGTATGGCGTAGTATACGGTCACTAGCAAAATGATATATAACTTGAAATGGGAAAACATTACATGCCACACTTTAAGCTGTCCTCATCAACACAGGAGCTTAAAAACGAGCCTTGCCACGGTGCATCTGTGTGAGATGTTTGACAGCGAGAGATAAGCTTGCATAAGCAGGATGTGGCTAAGCTGAAGCCGTTCCCCAATGAGGTGGTGATCACCTTCAGCCGCTGAGAGAGGAAAGCCAGGGGGAGATGAAAATGGGCAACTCAGTGTGATTAGGTGTGTGCTTTCTCTACAAACAATCAAGATGGCAGATGTGCCACTGTGAATTACCTTGTAATGTTAGCGAACGCTAATCCCTCAGCACATTCATGCCCTTTGCTCCCTTTATCAAATAATGTCTGCTGATATGAGCAGAGCGTGTTGTCAGAGATACCACAGACAAGGCCATAGGGAGATGAACTGTGCAATTAGCAGCCTCTCGAGTGGAGAGAAATCATGCTAACTTTGTACTGAAAGATTGTTATAGTGGTGACGTTAAAATTCAACTGGAACTAACTTGCAGTTTACACGCTGTCTGACTGTATTTATTCTAAACTTTGAGTAAACAAGCAAACAACAATAAAGCTATGGTGCGTTTAAATGTATAGACAAATATGTTCTATTGGTGTGGTTATGTATTGATTTTGGTGGTGGAGACCTTCCATCATACTAGTTTTTGTTCAAAATTATTTTAAGCATGTCAGCATCTAATAGACAGGTGTTTGAGTAACTGCTTAGATTCTGGGCAGTAGTTGTTGAGAAAATTATTTAAAAAAAAATGAATGTAGTCAAACAGATTGGACAGATTGTCTTTAATATGTTTGTTTTGGGGGGGGGGATTATATAGGTTTTCTTTGGATTACATTATGTTGTTATTTTAAACCATTAAAAACTGTTTGCTGAATTAAAATAAAATATAAATTTGAACAAACTTAGTAATCAAACAAGCTTAATAAAATTAGAATTAGAAATAAAAATTAGACATTAATTAGGCCTTGCAATGCACCTTAAATGCATTGTACAAACTCATGAATAATTGTAATTACAGTTAATATTTTTTATAACAATTATCAATTCATTGTTACACTATGCTTTCAGTTATAATTATTTCCGACAAGACATAATGTATTACAATGCACATTATGAATAATTGTAATGCATTATACCATTTAATAACCCTTTATAATGCATTTAAATAAAGTGTTACCAAAAAAGCTCATCAAAATGACAAAATCACATAACAAAATTACTAATTAGAATGAAAATTGAAAATACAAACAAAAAGCTCATTCAAAATATGCTAATAATAATATATAAACAATCCTAAAACAGCACAGCTTATATTACATTTTCACAATGTTAGTGGGTTAAAGGTGGGGTGGAAGGTAAGGTGGAGCTATATTTGGTGTGTGAGATTTTCGACCGTGTGCCACAGCTGACTGAATTTGTAGCCGACAGACTGAGGGGGGTTTATTTTTAACAGCTCAAGTTTCTTGACAAACTCAGCCTATGTTGCCTCTTCCAGGTCCAGATGGACAGCTCTACTGATACCCTTGCTTATTCATTTCATGCCAGAAAGAATCAACATTCTGAACGCCAATGTTCAGATGTTTTTTCTTTTAGCTACTTTCTCTTTTCTCTGGTTCCGGTCCAGTGTCACTCCCTCCCAGTTTGTCCTTTATCCGGAAACTGCACTAGGAGAGATTTGTGGCTCAGCTGCTCCGTTGGTACTGCGCTCTGAATGACTTTTATGTGCTAATGACTCTGTTTAATGAAACCTTGTAAAATTCTGCACATGGTGAAGGAAGCCTAATTTAAAGGCTTGGAGATTTCTAGCTCACTAAATTGCAGAACTGATGGCTCTGTTCGGGCCGTTCTCCATTAATGATTCAAGCTTTCCAGAGTGCGTGGCAAGACAGATATCTGATAAACAGATTATGTGCAAAACATTAAAAATTCTTGTATGGAAATATCTGTCACAGACCTCTCAACTGAGATAACATAATTTGCATTTAATCTCACTCAAATGAGTATGAACACTAGAACACTATACAGTAAGTATTGTCATTTTTAAAGATGTAAACTGAAAATGGATCCAGGAGAACAGGTGAAGCTATATTAGCCTTTCCAGTTCATAGTATCACCATAGCAACCCTCCTGGAGACTAAATACTTTATAAAATGGTAATGTCATACATCTTTATATGGTAGATTGATTGCTTCAGCAGTACCAGATATTGGAAATAGTAAAATAAATACTGGAGACGACAGAACTACACAACAGCTCATAAACCTGGAGCATATTTACATGACTCTTGAAGCTAGATGACGGCACATACAGAGCCGTAAAGACTTTTTGAGACATTTTTTTTAAACATATACGCTATTAGGCTGAGCGACATCAGCCTAATGTTACGTACATGTAGGTGCTTTACATTAGCCCACCTCAAGTATGTTAGCAGGTGGTTTCTCTGCTAGGCTAATGTGATGGCTAAGCAGGTCCATATGCAGTGTGCACTTACATATGAAGGTTACAGGAGGACATTTGGAAAGATCAGAGGCTCTCAGCAGCTGGGGAAAATCTCCTGCGTTTAATGTAAAGCTGAAGTAGCACGGAGATGAGAAAGCGTCACTGTTAGAAACCAGCTAAACGGCACTGCCATCTAGAGGCACGCACAAGCCACAACCAGCCGGAGCATATGAAGCCTCCCTCCTGTCAGAATCACTAATTACATGTTGAATTGCCTGTCACAAGCCGTATATTTAGTACCGACGGTGATATTAGTCTTAGTAATGAGTCTTTTTCTCAGCCTGGATGGGTTTAGTCTATCACCAGGAACATTAAGGTAATAACAAATCATGGCAGGCTATTCCTTCTCACCCCTGCCTAATCAAAGCTATCCATTCAACACACCCAGTGAGGTCTTCAATGAACACCATAGATCTCCTCAAACACCAAACTGTGGACCGTAAGTCAGGTAAGATCAGCCCTGTTCAGAAGAAGGCTTGCGCAGATCTGTACAACTAATATTACATACTATAAGTTTGGAGAAAGATGGCAGTTTATCAAGTGTTAACCAGCGTGACTGTAATACGGTTTATTGCAGAAAGCGTTCACGCTTAAGTGGTTGGTACAATTATGGCCACCTTAGGAAAGATTCCCACTGAGATGTTTTCGCAACTCTACGATGAGCTCCAGGGGGTCTACTTGAAATTCTCTTATTCCGCCCCTCCAGTTAAGCATTGGGAGACTGATAAATGGGAAATTAAGGAGGAAAAAAAGAAGAATCGACTGCCCTTTATTAAGAATCCCTCCCTCTGCCTTCTGGCAGTGTTTGGCGGTTCCACACTCCCCAGCCCTGCCTGCTTGATTGACGGAGCCGTTTCCACAGCACCGGCTGTGATGTTTTTCCTTTTAGGGAACAGATAATTCCCTTGGGTTGAGCAGACGATTGTTTTGTAGACACACTCCTCTCTTTATAAAACGTACTAATGCTCCATTAATTGAATTACTAATCTCGTCAAGTATTTAAATGGCACGACAGGTTAAATGCATTAACCACATGAAATGTTTTAATATTGAAGATAGCTGCTATTTTTGGATGAAAGCGCTCATGTTCATTGTTATGACACGAAGGTGAAGTTTTAGGAGCTGCAGTTAGTAGTATAAAGATGATGAGCCTGTTTAGGATGACAGTCATAATTTTGCACGGTTAAATCTATCAGTGAGAGGAACAGTGTCAGGGCCTTTCAGCTCCATTGGAATAAAAAGCAGATGTAACTCGTCAAACAGAAGAGGACTAAACTATCATGAGGGAAACTTAATAACAAAGGACAAGCACTCCCGTCTTTTAAAGCGAATCAGTTTATATAGTTTGGTTTACAAAAAATGTCTGTATACATAATGTCATTTTCTCCCAGTACAAACTAACGCGTGACTCATTCAGCGAGAACGTACAACTAGATGTATTTACAGCGCAAGCAATCATTCCAACAAAATAAACATGAAAACGTAACCACATGTACTGTACTACTCACTACTGGCAGCCGCTACGGTTGAAGAGGTAGCTTCCACAGTTAGACAATGCATCCCATTTTTGAGTAGATGTGTCCTACAAGAATAATTTACAACACACTGGCATCTCTAAACGTCACATACACAGTACACACACACATTCAGATCTCTCTCACACACACATGCATAGACACATGATTTGGAATTCTGTCAGTTCTATTAGCTACGACCTGCAAGGCTTGTCAGTTGATGCCAGAGCTTATATGACTGGCATAATGGCATCCACTTTGCAAACATGTTAGAAGACCAAAGGAAGGTGTTGACATTCGGTATCTAAGGCAAACAAACACGCATTTCTTTTCACTTGAATTCCTGAACATACATGGACAAAGGTGTACAAATGGAATCATGATGATGAAACGTTGTTCTATATTCCTGAACACAAAGACACATTTTGGTCCCCTTGTCCATCCCACGTGACATAGCTTACTGGCAACTTGAACATCAATATATCATACAGCTGATCAAACAACTGCTACTGTATGGATGTAAAGTGTAGAGAGAAAAAAAGGGGTTTTATAAGGACAGGGTTTAACCTGTTTTTGTGCAAGGATGCACAACTTTCAGGGTAAAAAAAAAAAAAAAGTATTACATTTGGATTGAAGAATATTGGATATTTACTTCCTATTTTAACATTTAGATTACTTTTGCCAGCATTAAACGTTCACTTAAAGTTTATCTTTAAAAACACTAATAATTCAGTAACACTGTTAAATGTAATATTTAGCAAATCTTAAAATGTTGTATTATATTGTTTTTTTAAAACAATAGATTTTTTCGCTTTTAGCATTTTATTTTAATTTAGTCATAATAGTATAAATATTAATATCGGCCATTTATAGTTTATCAACCATAACATAAAATAATCATTGTCTTCTCATATTGGCCAGAATCTTAATACTGGTGAATCCCTTTTTGTGTTTAATGTAGTAAGCTGTATAGTCAGATGATCTGGACAGGAAGGAGCTCTAATATACAAAAACCCTTTTTTTTACTCTACCCAGTGTACAAAATACATATTGAAATGTTCTAGTGACATAATTGTCAGGAATAATAGCAGAATAAAATAAGTGTAGTTTGCCATTCATTCATCAAAGCATTTCCTTGTCTTGCAATAAATTATTAGAAACTTACTAGTGATTAAGGAAGCGCTCTGGTCAAGATATCCAAATGTCATTTTAGAACTTAAATTAAAGACAATTTCTTTTAACAAACAGTTCTGTACTGGCATTACTGGATAACTCAGTTAGCTGAAGGAGATGATTGTGATTTTAGGATCACTTTTAGAATAATCAACAAGAAAGGAATTAGGGATGCTCCGATCCGCCTTCAATGGCACTATCGGAGCCGATACCCGATATGAATATCGGATCGGCGCATCCCTAAAAGGAATTAATGCTTTTTTAAAAATAACAGCCACCATGAACTGTGAGGGAACACAAGACAGCATGAACATAAACTTGTAGATTACATTCTCATCGGCATACTGGAAATCCAGTATAGGGAGGAACTTTGCTACATAGAACGGGATCCCCTGCCACAGTCAGGACTTATGATGACAAGAAGAAATAAGAGAAAAAGAATCGACATCACTAAAAACAGTGACACATATATCCCTGCTTTAAATCAAAAGGACAAACATTTGTAAGAATAAAAGGGAAAATATATATTTCTTTTCTAAAAATGCCCCAAGAAAATAAACAGACAAGTTCTACTCTCTTGCAAACTGAAAGGCAGGCACTGGGAGATAAGATCACTGTGTCCATCTGCCGTCAATCAGCCCTGGGTGCCGATGCAACCGAATTTGGCTGAGGGGGACGGGAAACAGAAAACAAGACGTATTGTTTGCTGACAACATTTGGCTCAGTGAGTCTTTCTGTATCGTTAGATTCCCTTTTCATGGATTCGGTCTACATTCACTCATACACACACATACTCACAAGTGTGAAAAGAGAGAAAGTGCTTCCGGTCTGTTTGCGTTTCCACAGCTCTGCAGCCACGTGTTCAGCCCCTCCCTGTTCTCTGTCCTTGAGGAGCAGGGACACTCCACACCCTGGAGGACTGTGTTAGGAAGTGAGTGTGTGAGTGCTCGGGGCTGTGAGCTCAGTCTGTCATGCGGGGGATGTTATAAGAGTAGTGTACTAAAGGGAGACCGCGGCTCTGACAGAAACAGGCTCGGCCGCACGCCTGCACCTGCTCCGAACTGTCCGACACGAACGAATCGCCCTCGTCCCCATATTCCGACTGAGCGGAAAGGGTCCCGGTGTCGGGCCAGTACCCCTCTGAGCTCAAGCACTGGGGTGTGTTTGCCATCAAGGCCGGGCAGCTGTGGGACTTCACTAAATGTCTGCAAGCTGAGGAAGAGGAGGAAGCAGAAGAGGAAGACGTGCTGATGTGAAGGGCGGCGTCACAGTGTTCACACATTCCCCGAGTGTCCCTGTGGAGCTTCGTGTACATTCCGCAGTCGCTAGACAGGCCTTCGCCATCGTCGGATGCCGCCGAACCCCCTGCTACCGTCCCTTTGGTAACCGCTTTCCCGACCAGCCCGCCGCAACCTCCGGCCCGCCCCCGTCCTCTAAGGCGAAGCCAGTCGTATCTGAAGGAGGGACTGAAGCAGACGTAGAGCACGGGGTTCAAGCAGGCAGAGAGAGGAAAGAATATGAGCGTCACGGATTTGGCCATCTCTGGTCCGCCCACTGCAGTACTGGTCCCGGCCAGCAAGGGAGCGAAAGAGAAAGCCGCCACCGGACAGAAGAAGATGCAGTTGGTGAAGATGAGCCAGGCGATGTGCCTCACAGACCCGGCCTGCTCGGGGTCAGCCAGCTGGGCACGGCCCAACCTGCAGTATAACCGCGTATAGACCACCGCGCTCAGCAGGTACGCTAGTGTGTTCATTAGCACCAGGGCCACTGTGAACCCCAGGCCTGGTCCGGGACCTCCGGAGAAGGGCAGGCAGAGAGGAGAGCCCATGGCTGATCCGTGATACAGACTGAGGCAGGCCGCTGCAACAGATACCAATCCCAACAAGAGTGCTGTGATACCAAATCTCCTTCGTCTTTCCCTCCTTTGGCCACTGGACCTCAGAGCTCCCGCCTTCCCCATTAGAGCCCTCACAGCCAAGCAACGCTCCACCGCAGCTAAAGCCAGCAGTAGGACGGCCCACTCGGAGGAGAACACTGCGAGGAAGCCCACCACCTGACACCCGGCGCCTGTTTCCCACCACACGCCGTACTCGGCAAATGAGCCCCAGGTGACCGCGTCCAGGAGTGTCAGTGTTGCCACGTAGACCCCTGTCAGCAGGTTAGCAGAGGCCAGGAGAGCCACCAGGAGGCGGGCCGGGGAGAGAGGGGAGGTGTGTGGGGAGAAGGTGGCGGCGAGGACCAGGCAGTTGAAGAGGAGCGCCACCAGGCAGATGAACCACACAGTCAATCGGATCATCCAGCTTCCCAACAAGTGTTCGCAAGGTTTAAATGCCCCTGAAAGAGGAAAACCACAGAGAGCCGAAGTATGAGAGGTGCATCAGAAGCTAAATCAACATTTCACAATGTTAAAAAATGTTTGTGAAAAAATAAATACATAAATAAATAAAAATCTCAAACAACTTAAACTACCGTTCAAAATTTTTGGGGTTAGTTTGATGTTTTTGAAAGAAGTCTCTTATATGCTCACCAAGGCTGCATGTATTTGACCAAAAAATACGGTAAAACAGTAATATTGTGAAATAATATTACAATGTAAAATATATTTAAAATGTAATTCATTCCTGTGATGCAAAGCTGAATTTTCAGTATCATTACCCCTGCCTTCTGTGTAACATGATCCTTCAGAAATCATTCTAACATGCTAATTTCATAATAATAAGAAATGTTTCTTAAGCACCAAATGTTTAAAACAGTTGTGCTGCTTCTTGAACAGGAAGCTCATAAGAACAACATTTATTTAAAATATATATATATTTTTGTAACATTACAAATGTCTCTACTGTCACTTTTGATCAATTTAATTTATCTTACTGACCCCAAACCTTTGAAAGGCAGTGTACACATTAGGTATGCACAGATATTATTATTAGTTACAACTACGATAAGCAGGTAATTATTTTCATGTAACGGCCAATAACCTGATTTCGTGTAATGCCAGATATGAAAATTCTATACTATTTTGTGTAAATTTAAAAGAATCATTTTAAATGTTACAAGTGAATTTAAGCGTCACAACATTATAATGTACAGTATAAAAAAATCTGATATTAATTTTGAGATTACAAGCGTTGATTACAATTCAATTATTAGTGTTTTTAAAGATCTTTATGTGATCTTTATATAATCTAAATGTTAAAATAGTGGAAATTGGAATTTAAATATCCACTACCAGCCAATAAATATCTAATATTCTGTGATACCAAATAAAAACAAAGCATAATACGATACAGATGTATTGTGCATCCCTATTACATAGAATGCATGTGCTATGTGACTTTAATCTGTATCTCGTAACATTTCATTACCCAGAGTGCTATGTGACTTTAATCTGTATCTCGTAACATTTCATTATCCAGAGTTCTCTAGCTATAGCAAAAGGAGAGAAAAATAGACTTATTTTGTATTTACCGGGTGATGGTGAACAGTGCATGACCAGAGGAATCCTTTCCATCTCCTCCTCGCCACCTAACATATATATTTATATGCATGTCAGCTAAGAGAAACATAATACCACACATAAATACAGCCAGACCACTTCATTCAATCACATGCCGCCACAAACACCAAAGCAGCAAGCAGCTGAGCTGAACTGCATTATAGTGCACACCAAAAAGTCATACCAAATGCATTTCTCCGCTCGTCATCCTCCGCTGAGTTAACTGCACTGTCACAAGCCACAAAAGCACAACACTGGTATGCATAGGGAACCGTTATAGACCTGTGGGGACAAAGAGAGAGAGAGTGAGCGAGAGAGAGAGACAAACTGCTTTGGAAGACCCAAAGAGTTACTTAATTATCTGGGGTTTGATCAAAGAAAGGCTCAAGGTCTCTCTGGTTTCTTGAGAACACTGTAAGTGTGATTACAGAGTACGACGGGTGAAGGTGGGGACGTCACGTCATTATTCATATAAACTGAACTGGGACACAGGAGCAACCTTAATGACCTGTAATCAGTCACGGCTCATGAGTAGAGCTGTGAAGAGCTCTAACCTGAGTTTAGGCAGACTCTTAGACATTAGGCCGTTCCTCAGCTCCACGTTTCCAGTCAGTTTAAGCTGGTTCAGTGCACTCAGTCCTGCGGTAGGAACACTGGCTAGGGAGTTCAGACTGAGATCCCTAATGGCATGATGGAAAAAAGGCAATTATATTCATGCACACACACACACACACACACACACACACACACACACACAAGAAAGCCCCGTATGGCTTTGTTGTTTAATCAGAGGCACTCTAGTGGAGAAACTGCATCAAAGGACTTTTAATATCTTTAAGTAATTGAACAGCAATGTATGATACATTAAATCATGACAATTATATTTCAATTCCCCAGCAGTTTTTTCCACTAAAATGCAATGAATGTGAATAATTATGACTGAACACTTACAGGTTGGTGAGAGCACTGAGAGAAAGGAAAGCATCACTGTGGATGAACTTGATCTGGTTTCTGCTCAGGTCTCTGTAGAGTGGTAAGAAAACAAACAGATACACAGGCTAAGCATGTACAGATGGCTCTGGGTAAAGATTCAGAATTTAGGACAAGCTTTGTGCGAGCTCACTATGAGGAGATCAGTCAGAGTGTGATTACTGAACTGCTGTTCATTTAATTAAAAAAGTCATAAACTGGTCATTTTACCATAGCCTGGAAGCCCTCTTAACCATGGTAAAAATGACTGTAATATAGGGCCTCTTGTAACTTACTGCTTTTATAAAACAGCGACAAAAGCAATATACAGTACAGTAAAAGTAGCACATTTTAATGTGGAAAAATTATTAAGCAACACAACTGTTTTCAACAATGACAATAATAAGAAATGTTTCTTGGGCACCAAATCAGCAGATCAGAATGATTTCTGAAGGATCATGTGACACTGAAGACTGGAGTAATGACTGCTTAAAAATCAACATTACCATATAAATCATGTATTATATAGATATTTATATGATATAATTATATTATTACTTACAATATTACAATATTGTTTTATTGTATTTATGATCAAATAAATGCAGCCTTATTCAAGGCTTCTTAAAAAACTAATTTTTACTGACCCTAAACCCTGAACAGTAGTTTAAGCTAAAATATTCCGTTAAATATGTTCATGATACAATTATTATTATTGTTATGATTAGAAATATAGTTCATTAGACCATCTACAATATTAGTACAGAACTCAATATTGAACTAAGGTTAAGCTTTTTCACAATGGCTTTATATGCATTTCATACAAATTAGAATTTTGACATATTGTAAGACTTTATGGGATACTTTATTCTTATTGGTTAATTTCAGCATTCTGTGGTGAAATATTGTATGTATAATCAGCACTGAACTGCATAATTGACAGTTTCACTGGCAAACAGTTTCCTACAGTGTGCTATAGTTTCAGGTCTCTCTGTTGTACCACTCCATGGTCTCTTTCTTCTCGTATAATAAAATCTTTTCAATTCAAATCAATATTTCATGTCCATTTATTTATTTATGTGGCAAGTAGCCATGTAATAAGTGGAATAATGTAGGATAATCTAAAACAGGACTGATCACCCTGTCTGGGATTATTTCATGATAATGACCTACTGACTTCACATTATCATTTCCATATACATACATTTATGGCTCATTTATGAAAATTGTGATTACTTACAGCACTCTAAGGCTGGACATGCCCTGTAAAGTTCCTCTGTCTATCTGCCGGATTTGGTTATGCTGTAGACTTCTGCAGAGCACATAATTAAAAAACAGAAAAACGTCAGTGTCTACTCATAAACATAATGAATTCAAACTTCAAGAACTCAAAGTTGCGTATGTCGCATGATAACCAAACTTACATATCCTGCAGTCTAACACAGCCCTGAAAGGACGGCAGGTCTTCAATCTCATTATAGGAAAGATCCCTGTCAGAACAAACACACACAAATGTTGAGACACTGAGCTTGTGAGGAATGGAACTGTTTTGATGAAGTTTAGACAGGAACTAAAGGATCTGTTATGTGTTACAGCAGTCAGGCTGGAAGCAGGCCTGCCTCTGGCTCGCTCTCCTCCGGGAGGTCATTAGACATCACTTTAAAACGTCCCCCTGCAGCTGTGCCTCTGACAGGCCACTGCGCACGGGCCTGTGAGGTGGATGACGCCTGACTGACGCACACTGCGCTTGTGCGTGATGGAGTGTGTCTGTGTGTATTTGAAGCGGAGACTGAAAGGGGAGTGTTTGGTTATGACTGACATGCCGAGCATATGTTAGTTTCTTGAATGACAGCACCGGCTTGAAGGCTTTTCTGTGACACTCAGTGTTCTGAGTGACGGCTAACCTTTGTGTGTTAGGGGGCCTGTGACTGATGATTAATTACTGAGCGCTCGAGGCTGTAACTGGCACATCATTGGGCACTCATGGACATTTTACTGACATGTGTTACAAACTGTTATGAGTAGTATGTCACTGCTTAAAAACATGCTAATGTGTGTGGTTACAATTTAGTGCTATTATCTTTGTGTGTGTCTCTGATGTATTACACTGTTGTGTCAGCAGTATAAGAGTGGAACTGAATTATAAACCATATTCATGTGTTAAGTATGACTTACAGTGTACGCAGCACAGTCAGATCCTCACACAGGTCTGCTGGGATGCTTCTGATTTTGGTTCCTGTTAAAGTCCTGGACAACACAAGAGACGTGAGTCTTGTGTGAATTTTGCTTAATTTATACTGTATTTCAAACTTTAATAAATGACTGGTTTTAAATGAAATGACTTACATTTTTGTCATTTATTATCATTTCAGGCTGTGCTGTGTGACTTTTCCATATTAGGAAACTTGGTTTTTATTGTAACTGACACTGTTTTTTGTGTATGCTTATGCCGTGTAAAATAAACTCACAGGCTTTCTAGATTTATTGTTCCAGTCAGGCTGGGGAAATCTTGCATCATACTGGCACCACGCAGCATTCTGAAATATATAACGAATGAAAGAAAATGAAAATACTATGTTCATTAATTCAACATAAAAAGAAAAGCTTAGCAGAAACTTTGACTTGCTCTTTTCCATATAATGAAAGTAAATAGGAATGCTGTAAAGCTCCAAATAAAGGGGGAAAACACTATGATATATAGTTTATTAAATGGAAAAGTGCAATATACAAAAAATACAAAAATAACTAAAAACCTTCTTTATCGTTTCATGGAAAGAAAAAAAAATCATACTAGTTTGGAACAACATCATTGTAATTTTGGTGTGACTAATTGCTATAAGGTTGAATAAACAGAAATTAACATATAAAAGCAAGTAAACACTGTAAATATGCAAACGAGCATTTAAGTGACAGGTGTCAATGTGAGTGTAATTAATTCAGTTCCAGAACAATGACTGAATAATGGTTCTGCTTACAAAGAGTGCAAGTCTGACAGGTTCTGGAAAGCAGTGGTTCCCACGAAGGAGAGCGGGTTGTCAAAAAGATGGCTGCAGACACAGATATAATGGATGTTTATAGCCAACAAAATAAATAAATAAATCACAATATTTCAGCTAGACTGTGTGTGTGTGTTTCGTGACAGTGGGATCAGCGTTTGCTTACATTGTGCGGAGCAGGGAATTCCTACGGAAAGCTCCCTCAGGGATAGATGCAATGTTGTTGCTATGAAATCCACTGGCAAACAGGGAAAAATTAAACACATTATGAAATCATTAAGCTAGAAATCTTTAAGAAGCTCTGTGAGATGAGATATTTTCCCTCGGGATTCATTACTGTTACATCACTGATCACAGCTCAAAATTATGAAGCAGTTCTAATTCTCAACACTAGATGGCAGCTTGGCACAAGTGATTATTTTTTTCAAGCTCTCTGGATTTCAAAACACAATGGTGAAGAGGTTAACAGACACCTGTTTGGGACCCTTGATTTTTTTCACTATTCTAGACTTTTAAAAGGACTTCCTTTTTAGAACAACTTTAAAATGATGAAAGAAGCACCTGAAACTTCACACCAATTTGATGTCCTTTCCTCTCTGTAATAGAGGTTCATTAATCCGAAATGTCAAACTATGATATAACAACACCAGCCATCCACATCAAAAGTCAAGTGTCTGAGAGGAATGATTGGAATGACTGTAAATGAGTGTTGGAGTGTGTGTGTGTGTGTGTTTGGAGATACTCACAGTTCTTTCAGCTTGGGCAGCGTCTGAATGGCCTCTGGAAAGGTCTTCAGATTATTGAAGTTTAGATCCCTAAAAGGAGACAGCACAGATGAAAGTTAGTCACATTAGGATAAAACCTCCCTTGTGAAAACTAAACACTTAAGCTAAAGCAACTTTTATTGTTCTTTATACTTTCTTTGTACTGTATATTTAATAAAGCCGTATAATAAGGGCTATTTCAGTTGCCGCTCTATGTTTAAAGAAAGACAAGAGAACCATAACTGAAGATAATTTTTGGCTAAAAGACAAAAAAAGAAAACCTGTTTAGAGAAATCGACTGTGCTGTTTACAGAGGCCAGTATGGACAGCCAGTCTGCTGATTTCTTCAGTGTGTTATTGTTTGTCTCAGCTGCCACATGATACACAGCCTGGCATGATACTTCCTCTCTACCCTCTAATGCCCCTGTCCGGTGTCCCACTCTCCTCCCTAGGGCCACAGGACGTTGGCGTGTCCTCATCCTGTCCTAATTATGGTCAGAATAAGTAAATAAAGCAGAGTCAGCGATGGCTATCTGCCTTCCCCTCGCCTCTTCCTCCCTGACGCGGTGGATGCTTGCTAAACGAACTGTGGTAAGTGGAGAGAAAGGACGGAGGCAATAAGGTAAAGCCGAAGGTCTTGAAAAGACTCCTTTGTCCTTTATCGGTATACTGTAAATCCTGCTTAACTCAATTCAAGTGAAGCAGTAATGACTCATTAGTGTTGCCGGGTTTTAGGTTGATCTCTGATCACATCAAAATACATTGAGAAAATGCATATTACTATTTATTTGAACTAACTTTTATAAGTCAACTACTTTGTTTTACACTCTAAAATGACTTTCAGAATAACAACTTGCACGTACTGAGTGTCAAAGAGGGACTCGGCTATGCTACGTAATAAAATGTTTACAAATGCTATTAAGTCATAAACCTCTACATATCCATGTTTTGACACTTCTTGCATAACACATGCTTTTTATTCATAATGAAATGCATGAGGTAACATTTCAGGCTCAAGGTTCAAGGATTACACCCTCGGCCTTAACCTCTGCTCTCAGCTTAAAGCATCCTTACAGAAATTCTCTGCAACCCTGAGTCTTGCATAAGAGGGCGCTAGAGCAGCAGATAACTACCAAACACTGCATAACTATACTTGTACCAACATACAATCTCTTGTAAAATTATGTAGCATGATGCTATTGATGACAGACCCACTGCAGCAGATATAAATGTAGTGTTACATGCGCTTACAATCTCTTT
Organism: Sinocyclocheilus rhinocerous; assembly: GCF_001515625.1. Classification (NCBI taxonomy): domain Eukaryota; kingdom Metazoa; phylum Chordata; class Actinopteri; order Cypriniformes; family Cyprinidae; genus Sinocyclocheilus; species Sinocyclocheilus rhinocerous. Next base: position 468,955 of record NW_015630532.1, on the reverse strand, counting down.
AATGACAGGAAGTGTGGCTGGCTACACATGTAGGTGAAGGGGAACTCACAATGTCTCCAGGTTGTCCAGCCCATTAAAGCAGTTTTTTCCAATCTCTTGGATTCGATTGTTGTGTAGATGCCTGAACAACATGGGCAAACAAGCTTTTAGAAGCAATAATTTAGACATTCATTAACGTACACACAACCAACGGACAAAAATTAAAATTCTATACCTTTTGTCTAAATTAATTCAAAATAAAATATAAATCAGGTATAACGTTAGAATATATAATAACGTTATAATATAAGAAAAAGAGATATTCATTTCGAGTTTTGCTAAAGATTACATTTAAAAATGTTATTAAATAATTAAGTTAATTTTAAAGATTAACTTTAGGTGATCAGGAGGCATTAGATGGACTTTAGGACTTTATTATTATTATTTTTTTTTACTTTAGGAGGCATTAGATGATGGCAAAGGTGAACTAAATATAAAAATAAGGGAAATGAGCATGCACTATTAAATATCAAATATCAATATAAAACACTACATTAAAAATTGTTATTGTCAATAATCAATAAGGTACCAATATAACACACATCACTAATGCTATAGTGAATATAATCTAATAATCTTATAATGAATATAATAAGAGATTAAACTAATTTCTACAGGTTTTATGAAGGTAAATTTAAGACTTTTTATGACCAAGTAAAGAAAATGTAAGCAATAAATTGAACGGAGCACAACCACATATAATAAATTGAATAGAATACATCAAATCTTCATTACTTTTTAATTTATTTAAAAAACAAAGCATGGCTTGAAAACTTCTGCTCCTAACCAGTAGAATATTTCACTGTACCTTCTGCAAAAACTACTGCAAAAAAGTGTCTTCCTCAGTAGTTTTGTTTTGTTTTATGTGCAAAAAGATTCTTAAATCAAGATTAATTTACCCGAGAAGCAAAATGTAATAAAATAAGAAGTCTTGTTTTTTGAGAAACTGATTAAAATGAAGCTAATTAACGACTAAAACAAGAACAAATATCTGCCAATGTCAACTTAATTCAACCTAAATCAAATTAAATTAACTTAATTCGTATCCCATTAATAGATGTTTCTTTAGGTATAAACTTCAATTTCTCAGAACAAAAAGACTTCATATGTTCAAGTTGCATCTCAAGTAAATGTATCTTGATTTAAGGATGTTTAGATATTTGTATTGGAAAACAAAACAAAAATACTCAGCAAGACATTCATGTTTTGCACTGAATGAAACATTTAATGCCATGACTTTATAAACGTAAGGCCTTTTTAGGCCATAATTTATGGAAGGGCGAATTAAGACTTTAAGACCAGCAGAAACCCTGTAAAAGAATAGCATCTCATCTATGCAGAATCAATTTGTCAATTTATAACTGTTCAGATGACAAGGGATGTCTATTTCGCTTGAATTTTCCGGTCATTAAAAATATGCACTTCTCAGCAGAACACCAACACAAACATTTTCTGTCCCTGGAAGATAACTCCTCAGCCGTTTTGCTGAGCACTTCACCGTACAGGTCTGTGTGTTTGTTCAGTCTACTTAACGGATTAATTGGCCTCCACTCCTAAGACAAATATTTTCCAGCAGCTGGAATGTAATTGGTAAATCAGACCCACATAGAAGCTTCCAGAAGTAAGGCACAGGGAGAGCGAGAGAGAGAGAAAGAGAGAGAGAGGGTCTATAGCCTCTGTTTGACTTTGCAAGACACAAGGGTCCATTTTGCTTTCCCCTGTTTTCTCTCTAAACTCGCCCATCCACGCCACTGTTTACTTGCATGTGTACTACTTAACCATGTGCAAGTGTATTTGTATGAGTGTTTTACGAGCCACCTAGGACTACAGTTAGTGTAGCGCATTGATGGATTTAACTGACGTGTGTTAAAGGGCAACAAGGGAAGGTAAATTTATCAGTGTTAAAAGCAGGATCTTATGAATTCCTCTAGTGTGTGGGACCAAAACGGCAAAGTACTCACAGAACAACTAGGCTGGAGAGATTGGCAAAGGCGTTGTCAGGGATGTGTGTGATCCTGTTGAGGGCCAACGTCAGGGCCTGCAGGTTACACTGGTGCCGTAGGGGCCCGACGGGAACCTCAGTCAGGCTGTTGTCATCTAGCCAGAGGTGCCTGAGCTGCTGCAGACCCTCAAAACTGTCCTCAGGCACTGACGTGATGTGGTTAGCATCCAACCGCCTGCACAGATCGTGGAAGAGGTTTACTAAGCGTGATGTGGATAGAGCATAAATGAGTTGAAAATGTTTTACTTAATGAAACAGACGCTTCGACAAACACGCCACTGGGTGAGCGTGCATATTGGGAATAACAGTGTGCTATCAAGTAGGTGCTAAAACATCAGTTAGCACTCAGTCTCCGAACACTGTGCTGTTACAGAAACACAAGCCATTTCCATGATCTCACTGCACTGGCCTCCCTTTTTCACACAGCCCAGGTGGGAACCTCAAAACTGGCCCCACTAAGGGGCCCCTTCAATGGGTTTATGAGAAAAGAGGACCACACCTTTCAGGCCTGAGGGCTAATGACCGAAATAAACAGTGCTGTGTCAAATACTGTGGATGCTTAAAAGATCTGACTCAGTATGGATATACTTATTAACAAGTGTGAGTTGCACATGACCTCAGAAGACTATGAATAAAGCGCACAAGTCACGTGGAGAATTTTCTATTTCAATTTTCTATTCTAAGTTTCAGGGCACTGAGATTTGGAATGGGAGCTAATCATAGGGAGGAAGGGTTTGATGGGTAATACTGGTGGGGTGGTGACTTCCTGTTTATGAACGGCTGACACTGACTAAGCTATACTCTCCCTCCCCTGAAGATTGTACAATTAAAAACACAAAAGGATAGAGCATGCGTAGGTGTAGATCTCAGTTAGAACAAGAACTAAGCTTTATAACCTTTTCACTGAAACTTTAAGTATGGGAACACTCACACACACACACACACACACACACACACACAGTCACACACAGTCACCTAAGTTACCAGACTTAGCTGAGCTGTCTAATGCCTACCTAGATATCCTAACTCAAACAGAACCTCAGAAATGACTGAACTGACCTCACGACAACAATTACTCAATTTTTAAAGGCTTTATCTTTGTCCATCGAACAAAATGACATCACAAGTCTCCTCGTTTGGTGATGTGTCTGACGATTTTGGAATAAATTACTTCAAATTTATAATAATGCAAAAAATAAAAAATTGTACCAAGTTGTTATGTTGAAACACTAAATATAACAGTAGAAGTCGGACAGTCAACATGTCATAATCATTGACATTAACACAAAGGATAAATGTGTAACTAACACTAATGGGGTCCTTTGTTTTGTTTATGGATGATCATTCAAAATTTGCTAAATTATTTGTACTACCGCCTGATCCAGCACTTACATTTTTTGAGATTACTGGCTGGCTTTTGGGAAACAGACCGAACAACTCTTTATTCTTGGAATACCTAGTATCCAAATTACATGTACCACAACAACACCTTAATCTTAGAAATTAGCCAAAAAAAGGAGGTTTGTATGTCGCAGTTCAGTAAGTTTGACAGCTAAAATGGTGGATAACAACAAAGCTTCTCAGCGCAGTGATTTGATTGGCTATTTGGATAATCAGTAATTTATCTGTTGTATAGTCAACTCTATATATCATAAAAAAAGCATTCCTCTTGCAAAGCACACTGCAGGGTCCTTTCAACTGATTAACATTTGATTAGTGATCGCTAAGCTAATCACGATTCTCCATTAAGCATAAAAATTACATACTTTTTCACCTAATTTTGTTCTATTTTTAATTAGACTGAGCTACTTCTATTGACACTTTTTCACTGAGCTTGTCTCAACTGCATTCTATGCAAAAGATTCATGCACTACACATGCATATGTCGCCTTAAAATGTTCCATAATGTATATAGTCAGCTCACTATTTGGGAACAGAAACATACACAGTTAGACAAACAGTGAGGAGATTATGAATGCCTCTGTGTAATGGAAATATATTACAGAGGTCTTGTGGATCTACCAAATGAAAATATAAACAGCTCATAATTGTTCACAATAGCCTTGCGTGGAGTAATGGGTGTACAGTGTACTTTAAGCTTAGTCTCGCTAGTTAAATAAACTTTTAGTGCTCTCTCAGGCCATTCTGAGAAAGGAGGACTAAAGATTGCACATGGCGAGTGAAAACCAGTTTTTTAATGCATGTACTGTTCCCCTTTTTTGTCTGAGTGCAAGTCTTTAGGAAAACTTTTCAGCACTGCGAGGCATTTGTGAACTACAGTGAGAGATCATCTAAACTGACGTGTGCTTTGGATATGAACTCTGGCTCACTTTCGGCTTTGGCACGTTTGAGAATGTTTAATTCTCCGCTCTACACAGACATGAAGCTCACACAAAGGGCATAATGTGGGGCCGGTGAGTGATAAGCAATCTGAATTCAGTGAATGAATGACACAATCTGGCATTCACAGTCCCTTATAGATCTATCCCAAAACGGACGGTTAATTTGTGAATTGAACTGAATCACAATTCAGGAGTCGACTCAGGTGGCTCTTATCTATGGAGATACGGATCTGTCAGCTGCAGCTGAAGGCTGTGCATGCTGCTTGTTTTGAACGTACAGATCTAGGCATGTACACATCAGCCACTGCCAAACCCGAGCGTGCACACACTAACAAACACATATAGTACAAGATTCACCGAGACTCAAAAGGGTTGGGTGGCACAGACGAGAGACAGAGAGGATATTCATTTAAGATGTAGATCTCCAAGGAAACATTTGGCCACAGGAGCTGTTGTAACGTAACACATTTAGCAGCTCCACGTTTGTTACGATTTATTACTTCATAAGCATTTTCAGATCATAGCTTTAACACTCAAGAAGGATGAAGGATAATTGTTCATGATAACGAATTGCTCTTTGGTCTGTTGGCTAGGAAACCACAGAATTGACTTTTGAGGTTACAAGGCACAGATCTTTACCGGATCACTGCAAACTGTGGCACAGGCAGCCACTTGAAATTATAGATGGACCTAAGATTATAATTGTGGTTTTGGAAACTGTTTGAGTGAGGAGAGGCAGTCATATTTCTAGAGTATATCCATAGCATCAACTGCTCCAACTAGGGATGCAAAGAATGTTGGCCAGCTAAAACGTTTCAAAATTTGTAAAAAGAAAAAAGGAAACGGAAACAGTCCTTTCAAATTTAAATTCAATAACAGAATCATTGGCATGGAAGAAAAAGCAGTGTGCACATGACATGATCCAGCTTTAGTGAGATTTAATGTAAACACGGGCTGTTAATGGGTAATATATTGATAGGAAAGAGGTTGAGTTTTATAGTTGTTGAGACATGCACACCTCTCTGTTTAGCAGAGTATTCACAACAGATAAGAGCTGACAGACAAATACACTATTGTTCAAAAGCTTAGGCTCAATATTTTGATGAACAGGATGAATTCAGTTGATCAAAAGTGACAGTAATGACATTTCTAATTTGTCTATATATTTTTTTTTAAAATAAATGCTGTTCTTAGAACTTCCTATTTAGCAAAAAATCCTAAAAAAAAATTGTATCATGGTTTAAACTAAAATAGTAAGCAGGAAAATTTAGAAGATTAAATGTAACTGATGCTGAAATTTCAGCTTTGTCATCACAGGAATAAATAACATTAAAAATATATATTTAAATGGAACAAAAATATTTGAATATTTTGGAATATTATTGTATATAATGTATTTTTGATCAAATAAATGCAGCCTTGGTAAGCATAAGAGACTTCTTTAAAAAAAAAAAAAAACTTTTGAATGGGAGTGTATATACAAAAGCACAAAAATAGTAAAATACGAATAAAAAAATCTTTGTTATTTCAAACATATGCTAATTTAAAATGGGGATTTTTTTTGGTTTTCAGTATCAGCTTTCACCAGAATGCATCACTAGCTACAACCAAAAATTAATTAGTCGATCTTTCAAACACCTGTCAAAGCAGAACTGCTGTAAGTGGTGAAGTAAAGGTTTTTTTTCTGGTGTTTTCTACAGGCGTTGTCTCCACCTTGTTCCCCACAGCAATGTTACTGTAATTAGGAGGGGTTTTTTTGGTAGCCTGATTAATGCAGCTGAAGAACCTGTGCAGAAAGCCTGCAGGGTGAACACATTCCGGGAGGACTGCCCCCTTCCCTCTCTCTCATGTGTCTCTCGTCCTTGGCCTCTGCTCTGTCTAAATTCCCACTCTTTCTCTCATCATCCACGCTGAGGGGCAGAAGGCACGTTGATTGACAGGTCATTCTCTAAGGCCTTATCCAAAAGCAGGCGGACTGTGCCAAAACACATTACTTTAGCACCACAGGGAAAAAGAAAAGGAAAAACACACAACATGAGGGGGTGAGATAGAGAGAGAGACGAAGAGATCTGGAGAGTTGATAATGGTTGAGAGCTGATTTTTTAAACATACATTGTCCCACAGCAGAAACAGCAGCTGGACTAAGTCTCGTTGAGACAAAGTTAGAGGACAGACACACAAACAAACCATGCAAGTTACAGAAACACTAATGCATCTGAGACATTACTATGTAACTATTTCTTGATGAAATACATAAGATCATTACTATCATAACACTAAACAGGTAACTGACAAAATGACATGGACTGATTAAAAAAAAAAAAAAGCAATGCACCAATGTACAGTATAAGCTTATCATCTGTATTGGCAAATAAATTGATTGTCCGACATAGGCAACAAGCAATGATCAGCCAAACAGCCAATGATCTGAGCCAATTATGGCCTGTCAATCAGAAGGGTCTGGAAAAAAAGCATTGGACAGGCTTGAGTAAAAAAAAGACAGTTGAATTGTCTTTTTTACCCATGAAAAACAAAAGTGTGATAAGGGAAAACATATATTTTAGGTAACTGGCCTAAAATATACCATTCATATTTTCACCATTATGATAACCTTTTTGCCATCACAAATACAGTTTGGGGTCAGTAAGACTTTAATATTTTTTAAAGAAGTGTCTTTAAAATGCTCACCAAGGCTGCATTTATCTGATTAAAAAATACAGTAAAAAAAGTAATATTTTGAAATATTATTATAAGTTAACTTTTTTCTTATTTTATTTTAATATTTTACAATTTAATTTATACCTGTGATGGCAAAGCTGAATTTGCAGAAGCCATTACTCCAGTCTTCAGTGTCACGTGATCCTTCAGAAATCATTCTAATATGCTTATTTGGCGCTTAAAGGGGTCATATGATGCTTTTTTAAAGATCATTATTTTGTGTATTTGGTGTAACAGAATATGTTGACATGCTTTAATGTT
>NW_015630532.1:444045-461344 GCF_001515625.1 Sinocyclocheilus rhinocerous | reverse complement strand
GTGACGTAGATATGTGGGGGTGTGTTAGAACGAGCCGTTTTAGGGGGGCGTGGCAGAGTCTTAACTTTGATAAAGAATATCTCTTTGGTTTTGAGACTTTAGTCTTTGCAACTTCAGGGATCTTATCTATTCACGAACAGCTTGTAACACTCCAAAGAGAAAGGAAAACTTGAAATCGCATCATATGACCCCTTTAAGAAACATTTCTTATTATTATCAATGTTGTAAACAGTTATGCTGCTTAATATTGTTTGTGGAAACCATAATACTTTTTTCAGTGTTCTTTAATGAATAGGATGATCAAAAGAACAGCATTTATTTGAAAAAATAATATTTTGAAAATTGTAAATGTTTTTACTGTCACTTTTAAATAGTTCAAATACATCAATTCTCACTATTAACTAGTTGTTTATTAGCATGCCTATTATTAACATATTAGCTGTTTATTAGTGCTTATAAAGCACATATTCTGCAAGACCATATTCCACTAATCCTACCCAATACCTAAACTTAACAACTACCTTACTAACTATTAATAAGCAGCAAATTAGAAGATTATTGATGCAAAATTCATAGTTAATGGGTTGTTAATAGTGAGAATTGGACCTTAAAATAAAGTGTGACCATCATTTCTAAATAAAAGAAATAATTTCTATCTTACAATACCTTACTGACCCCAATTGTTTTGAACGATAGTTTATATTGAAGTATTTGGTCCAGAGTGGGAGAAAGAAAATGAGTGAGATGCTTACAAAGACTGCAGGGCATGGAGATTCTTGAGAGCTGCGCTTGGGACAGTCTTCAACTGATTGTTCTGAAGCATTCTGAAAAATAAGTTTAAAACACCACCATTATATACTGTGTTCACCTCTATATCACAACACAACACAATACATATGCACTTCAAGATATCTCCACAATTATAAGCTCTAGTATTGATTTAATATGTGTTTGTGTGTGTCTCGTTCTGAGCTAATCACGGTGCATATCTTGCTTCCTCTACCCTATCAGCTCGCTGGCGTCACTCAAATGGCATAGGCCGCGAGGACAGCTTTTCCCACTCAGTGCCAGGCCACAGCACACACAACTACACACTAACACACACACTTACAATTACATACACGCATTCCAGCCAAGAGGCATTCACAAACACATGACCACAGCAAATAAAAACTGGTCTCAAATCATCTCCAACATCTATAGTTCCAAAGCCCTTGGCTTTTGGTGCACAACCAGTTTCCCTAAATCAATTCCCACAAGAGTGTCTGGATGAGCTGTAACAGCACCATGGGTCTTTGAAACAGCCCTGGATGAGGGGCAGGAAGAGGAAAAATTAGCTTTATGTAAAGCATGGCTGAGGGGACCAGGCAGCTGATAAGCTGCATTTGAATTGGCTCACAAACACCTGAAGGACAAAATATGAGGTACAGCAAAGAGAGAGAGGGGGAGAGAGAGAACGCATCATGCTGCATCATTATGAAAGGTACTAGTGTTGGGCGATATGCTCAATTTTCATATCGTCCTATCGTCAGCCTGTGAGATTGCGGATACACAATATTATCGTGCTAATTTATGTAATTATTTAACGTTACTTAGTTTAATTGCGAGAAAGTGAACCAACTCCAGCGTAAGGCTAAAAGCAGCCTAATGTTTTTAAAGGGGTAATATGATGCGATTTAAATTTTTCCTTTCTCTTTGGAGTGTTACAAGCTCTTGGTGCATAAAGAAGATCTGTAAAGTTGCAAACTTTCACCGTGGACGAAGCGGAGTCCAGCCCGGGGTCGTCACATGTGGTTGCCGCAAGCCCACCGGCTGCTCCTTCGTCGAATCCGCCGGCCGAGCCGTTCTTAAGCCCACTTGGCCTCTAGACACCGGCCTCCGCTCACTCTAGCCTGCCATACATCGCACATACATCTGCACTTTGTTGTTTATAATGAGAGAATTTGTGAGTCAGAGTTCAGTCAGCGCGCTTCTATCGTCGATACACGATACTATCGTCTATCGGCACAACCCTAAAAGGTACTCCATCAGACACTGACAGACTTGCTGATCCAGTAACAGCGAAATTCCTGTTAGTTACACAACACCACTTAACAACTCAACAAAACTCACAGCAGGATCTACTGCTCTCTCACTGCGCTGTACAAGATCTTCTCACTGGGTGAACGAGTAAGCCTGTATCAAATAGAGGTGTGTGTGTGTGTTGAATACTTACAGGACTTTAAGCTGATGGAGGCCAGACAGAGCCTCTGGGTGGATGAATGCAAGGTCATTACCAGCCAAACGTCTACGAAGAGAGAAAGAGAGATACTTCATATCAGCTAGACTGCAAAAATGCTGGAGAAAGGGTGTCAAAGGGAGTGAAAGTGAAGTTATGAGAGGGAAGGAACTGTGAAGAAAGAGTGATTTAAAAACTAGGCTGGATGAGCTAGTGTAAAGTGTAGAGAAACGCACACCTGCAACTTTCTTTTTTTTTTTACATTTATTTTTACCTTCACTAAGCACCACCTTAAGGTCATGTGTCCACCAAAGCATTTTTAGCCAGCTGAAAACACCAGATGCTCTGCTGAAAAAGCCTAGCTGTGAGTGCTTCTCCGTTTTCAGCTGAGACTCTTTATTTGCTATGGTATTACGGAATATCTGCTAAAGTAATATGGCAGACGCATGGCGAATTAAATGTTTCTCCAAGCATTATTTTCATCATTTTGTGGTAGTCCGGGAAATACCATCTGGTGAACACATGAATGCTCGGAGACAAACAATATTAACTTCTCCATTGTTATTCAGTCGTAGTACAAGCAGGGTGTGACGGTTGGTCGGTGTGGTATTAGTCCATGTAAATTAGGTATAAGTAGCAAATAATACATAAATATACTATAAACATATACACACATATAAAGTACATACATGATTATAATTATACATTGATAATAAGAGTTCTTGAGAACCTAATCAGCATATTGATTTCAAGGACCATGTGACAATGAGGATTGGAGTAGTGGCTGCTGTCAGTACAGGAATAAATTACATTTTAAAATATAATAAAGGGGTCATCGGATGCAAAATTCCCTTTTACATGTTGTTTGAACTGAAATGTGTCTTGGCAGTGTGTACACACAACCACCCTATAATGATAAAAATCCAACCAGTGTTTTTTTTTTTTTTTTAAATCCCAATAAATCATAACCACTGTCTCAGATCAAGCTGTTCTCAGATTTTTGGCAGAGTGACGCAGTTCTGCACAGGCCCCTCCCACGTTTGTTGATTGACACTGGTGTTTTACCTTAGACACGCCCTGTGTGAGCTGTAAACAGTCCCCCATTGTTTCGACGCCGGAGCTGGAGTAGACAAGAATGGCTCCTAAGCGATTGATGTGTTTTGTTGTTGGATGTAATAATGAACATAGCAGTCGTCATTTACTCCTGACATCAGAGCTGCTGAAGACGCAGTGGATTACATTTGTTTTTGAAGGGAATGCGTCCCCGATCTACCTAAATGCATCTATGTTCATGCGAATCATTCGTGATCCAGCTTCACCTACAAAATAAATGAGTATAAGTTGTTTTTTTATGAATCTTTGCAAATCGCCTTTTCTAATAATGTGCTAGTTAGCAAGTCCCACGACGAATGTGGCTAAAGTTTAGAGTCTCATGAGAATGGCTCATCATGGAAAAGAAGGGCGGGGTGAGCAGTAGCTCATTAGCATTTAAAGAGACATGCACCGAAACGGGTTGCTGTGAACAGAGCTGTTTTTGACAAGGTAAAAAGGGAGTATTTTACACTATCATTGAGAAATTTTAATCAAAGTATGTTATAGACTTTTCATTAAGAACCTAAAGAATCATATCAACTTGTGGAAAATGGGCATCCGATGACCCCTTTAAATTAGGAAAGAGCTGTACTATTTCACAATTTTACGTTGTTTACAGAAATCTCCAGTTTCAAGTCAATGAGACATTGTATAAAGCTTGTCCAAATTTGCAACGTAACTAAGCAGGGCATAGCTTAGCAAAGGGTCAACTGCTATGTGGCTTGGAAATCATAAACAGCCCACAGGCTTAGTGCGGGAGTACAATATATACAGCAGCTGATATCTGCAGTGCTGACAGTAGTGTGTTTGATAAGTGTTGCTCTCTCCTGAAGTGCTAACTTGCTCTTTGTTGGCAAAAGCCTCTCCAGACTCTCTGTCTGACTAGGCAGCACAAATACCTAAGGACGTGTCAGAATGTGATGGTTGGAATGAATGTGTTGTGGAGTTGATGAGCTCTGATTGTACAGATATGTTTTGGGCTGGACAACACATTTACTGACACCTTCTATTCAGAGACAATCAAGTGGACATCTTGAGTCAGAATTTCACATGGCGTGTGAAGGCATGTACACAGGTTAAGCTGTACTGCACAATACATGCTAGGATGTAAATTGTTTGCATTCATGCATTTTTCAATGCTGCATGTGCCGTTACTGGTGTGCGAGAGTGTTTGTGTGTGGTAAGGCAGGCAGAAGGTCCACATAACTTCACCAAATCAGGCCTGAGAGATTAACACCAGATTTATCACCCACTGAAACTGGAGTCAGAGAACTCTCTCACACTCTTCTACGTAACTCTCTTATCATCTCTCTCTCTCTATCTGTTAGGAGCATAAATAGGTCACAGCGTTTCAGAAAGAACAGAAAGCCTTCCATTTGGCCCTCTCATCACAGGAAGTGCTGGACTGCACACATTTATCTAGATGTTTACAGCATCAGGATGTGTTAACTGCCCCTTGGTGGCCCTTAGATGTATGTCTGAAATAAATCAAATCTAAAATATAATATACAAACAAAACATTTGCATTGTGATTATTTCAATGCAAAAAAACTAAACTGAAAAAAACATGCAATGTCCAACCTCACTATAGCACCACCTGTGTGTGGAAGTAACCAAACTGAGAGAAAAGTCTTCAACAAGTTCTTCTTGCAATATCAAGCTGCACTAAGTAATTTTGTTTTTGTTGCTGAATTTTCCATGACTATCATCTAGACCTATTTTTCCATTGACAGATTTGAAAGCTGCAACAACTGAATTTTTGGAGGACTTAAAGGGATAGTTCACCCCAAAATTTGAAGTCCAAAAAATTTAACCAATCCATTAAAAAAGAAGTCCACACAGCTCCGGTGGGTTAATAAAGGCCTTCTGAAGGGACGCGATGCATTTGTGTAAGAAAAATATCCATATTTACAACTTTATAAACCTTAATCTCTAGCTTCCGCTAACTGTCGTACGCTCGTTCACGAGAGAGTGGCGTTCAGTGGATGACGTAACACGTAGGCACGTATCACGTAGGCAGGTGACGAACGCGGAAGTGCAGAGGAGAGAGAAAAACAAAACACTGGTCACGAATTAGTAGTACAAAACGAGGATTTGTAAAGAAAAATGTCGGAGGATTTCAATATAAGCCAAGAGGACACTGGTTTTCCTTTGCTGTAAACAAAACTTGTTTCTCGCAAGACTAGCATATTCTCACCGGAGTTTACGCTACACCTACGTCATCCGCTGGACGCCACTCTCTCGTGAATGCGCGTACGACAGTTAGCGGATGTTAGAGACTAAGGTTTATAAAGTTGTAAATATGGATATTTTTCTTACACAAACGCATCGCTTCAGAAGGCCTTTATTAACCCCCTGGAGCCGTGTGAACTTCTTTTAAAATGGATTGGTTCAATTTTTTGGACTTCAAATTATGGGCTACCATCCACTCCCATTATAAAGCTTGGAAGAGCCAGGATGTTTTTAATATAACTCCGATTGTATTCGTCTGAAAGAAGAAAGTCATATACATCTAGGATGGCTTGAGGGTAAGTAAATCATGGGGTAATTTTCATTTTTGGGTGAACTAACCCTTTAATAGCTTGAAATGTTATATTCTTTCTTGTCTGTTGCCTTTGATGTAAAACAAAACACAAAACAAACAAAATGACAAACAAAACAAAATCAAAAGACAGCACAACAAAAAACAAAACAAAAAGCAAAGTAAAACAAAACAAAACACAAAACAAAATTGGATGTGAAATGGAGCATAATGAGAACTGGCAAAAAAATCCAGGGATCATTTGCCCACTGAGCAACTGCTGTTAAGAAGAATAAAGTTCTTGGAAAAAAATAATGATGCACCTTTCAGGGTAAAAATGTCCCTCTTTTTACAGTCCTCCTTCTCTCTACCACACCCTTACATTCTTCATAATACCAAAGTATATATGTGGATAACTATCTTGTGGCACCATGTCTCCATTATTCACCTGTAGACCTGGAGAAAGACAAACAGGCAGAAAAAGGAAAGAGAGAGGAAAAACAACAAGAGACACTGGATAATACAGCTGGAATTATGATGGTGAGGACATGACAGGGGCGGCTTATCAGTCCACTGGATCATAGGGGTTCAGCTTCTTAGTGTTGAAATATTGCCACACACAAGGAGATGGATGGAGGGAGAAAACACAGGGAGAGATGGAAAAGACTGCTGGGACACTAAAAAGTTACAATTATGAACCGTCACACGGCCTTTGACAGAATATCTGTCTCTCTACAACCACGACACAAACCCCAAATTACACAATCAACTGCTGTCCAACTGCGCTCTTGTTTATATCAACACATTTGTTGTGGCACACCAATGCGGTTGAGTTAGCCTGTGGGAAACAGAGACGTTTTCTCGATCCACGTCTCTCTCTCTCTACATCGTTCGGGTTTGGCTGTGTCTCAAAGCCACCAGATTTGGCCAGGCTTCCATTGCTGGATTCTTAAGCACACACTCATGGTCACTACTCAGCAGTCTGATGCATTGAGAGGGGAGATGTCACCCCTGATCTTTATTTGTCTGGAACTAATCTAAGTCTCATTCTGTGGTCAGTGTGTTGCCAAAGCTGTGTAGCGCTACTCCGGCGTGTTGCTTTAGTAAGCACTTCAGTGAGCAAGGCAACTGTCATGTGACCTTCTGAAGGGTTCAGCCAAGACAGAATTACCTATAACAAATTACAAATGAACTAATAAGGCAATGCAATGCAATACATCCAATATGGCATTGTCAAATTTTCCTACTGTATTGTTTAGGACACATCCAGCGAGGCTGGATTCAGATTGGTCCAAGTGACATCATTTGGAAACCACAGACTCTGATGGTGAAATTTTTTCCCAGGTCAAGAGCTTTAATGGTGCACTTTTATATAAGTTTAAAACACGTACTTTCAGTTCAGACCTAGATTAATTAAAAATAATTGCAGTCTTTGCAACTGTAGGTCACTGCAGAAATGCCTTTACAGTATATATCATCATAAAACAACTTTAGGCCACTGGCATACATAATACAAAATTATGATATTTTAAAATAAATTACAAAAATGTTTTACACAAATTCATGAGAAAAACATAAGTGGACCTTTAAAGAGATAGTTATTCCACACCTGTATTTTTTTCTTTCAGCTGTTGAACACAAAAGATATTTTGAAGAATGTTGGCAACAAAAAATACAATGGAAGTCAATGGCTACCGTCAACTGTTTAGTTACAGACATTCTTCAAAATATCTTCTTTTGTGTTCAACAGAAGAAAGAAACTCATACAGGTTTGGAACAAGTGAAGGGTAAGTAAATGATGACAGAAAATCATTTTTGGGTGAACTATTCCTTTAAATACAAGAAAATCAATCAGACACGATCTCTGGCATACTCGCACATACAAAACTTATCAAGCCAGAGACACACACAAATCTAGAGAGGATTAATATTTGACGGCTCTGTATCTGTCAGTGGGGGTGGATATGTTTGAAGAGAGGGGTGAGGGTGTGTTTATGATAGAAGACTGAGGCAGAGAATGTTCCTCTTGGCTCTCCACTGTGCTGTCACAGGTCACACACACAAGCACATCACTGCTGCTGCTCTGTCAGGGTAAATGCGTACTGTAAATAGGTGTTCTGCTTACGGTGATCTTTTATGCCTTCACCTCTACATGAGAACTACTTTTGAAAGGCAATATCTGCCAGCTTATTTCTGGACACCCACACTTTTATACAAAGCACTTTACAGACTCTATACATTATTATTAATTTAAACAATATTTTTTTTCCTTTGAAAGGTTATAACTATTTTACCAAGCATTCTTTCCTCTTTTTTGTATGGATATAGGCTACTTGAAGATCTTGCAATGTAAATATAGCTGCTGAGTGGTTACAAGCCCAGAAAGTGAACTCCTGACCCTCGTGATTAACCACACCCATTGTGACCACTGAACCATGAGCAACCTGACAAAGAGCATCTGGCACAATACAGTGTTGTACAGGTCCCGGAGACCTCGCGCACCCCCCACCCCATTCCCAGATAGCACACGCTTCTGAAAACTCCAGTTGTCACGGAAACCATTGTTTTGCCCTCCTTCTTCCTGCCATGCATTCCTTCTCACAATGCGTTGAAAAGCAAATTGGCCTTTGACAAAGCACTGGAGGACTGTTTGGGAACGAGAGCTGAGGAGATTGGAGTGGATGAAAGACACACGAGGGTAAGAAAACACACTCCAATCAAACTAATAAAAAAAGGAAAAGAGAGGAAAAGAGCGAACAGCGAGGGGGAGCCGACTTTGGGAGCTGGTCATTTCAGCAGTCTGGAAGCGCAGGTACCTGATATCACTTAGATGTTATCTGCCCTTCCTGCAGATGGGCAGACGTGGGATGAGTGAAGGAGTAAAGAAAAGACAGACACAAAGAAAAAGATCAGTCCCACCCAATGAGAGTTCAGAACTTACTTCTGACATACGGATACAGCCACTCCAAAACGGTCTAAAACAGCATGTGTCTGTTCCTTTAATGTCATTAACACGCTACGAACAAGTCAGACGTAGCTTCAAAAGCCATCCTGAGATGCTCTGACTAACAGTACTTTGTAAGCTATAAGACTGTTCCAGATGTGCAGCACCACACTGATGGTGCTGTGGGTGGCCAAATCTGTTTCCTGCTTATTCTCTGTAGGTCCTTGCACTTTTTTTGAAGGTAACTCTCAAGGTCTAATAGGAAGTGTGTAGCTTGTTTGTCTGTAAATTATTTAATTTAAATTTTTTTATTGTAATGCTAATTTATTATAAATAATAAACAGTATTTTGTGCCAGTATTGTATATGGCTTAATTGACACTTTGTAGGGAGTTTGACTGACAATTTGACAATCAAGCCGCAATTTTTGTCCGACAAACAAACCAGACAGGAGAGTAGATTAACTTGAACTTGAAAAATGGTGTGTACTGGCATCTTTCCGCCAGTGTTAATTTTGAAATTTGTCAAGCATATATAAGAAAAGGAAAACAGAGCATGAGGGGAAATAGTGAAAGAGAGAGAAAACAGAACTGATCCTCACAGTTCTTCCAGATAGGGCAGGTTTCTGAAGACATTAGCAGGCAGCTCAGTGATGTTGTTCATGCTGATGTCCCTATGGAAACAGAAGAACAAATGCTTGTAGTCAGTGGTTGAACGGTACCGTTTCTATAGGTTAACACAACATAAACAATTTACATTTTCTGTTTGGATGCATTTCTGTTTGGATTTTCATTTTCTGGTTCACATTGTTTACATTGACTGCTTCACCATTTTGCATATAAGAGAATCATGGATGATTTCATACTGTGAATTTGCTTGCTTTGGGTTTGAGCTGACTTACCAACATAACTAAAACTGGCCATGTGCAGACACTCGTTTTAAACAGAGCTTTCTATTTTCTAGATTTAATGCTCATATCATGTTTTATTCAAAGGTGCCCCCTCCCCAATCCAAAAAGACCATTTATTTAAAATAAGCTGTAAAAAAATAGGCATGTGAAACTGCAGAAACTAGACATGTAGCATCTGAAACCTTGAAAAAATGTAAAGCTTTTTTTAAGTATATAATTATAGTACTGTAAATAGTGTTGTCAAAAGACCCGGTACTTCGGTACCAAGTCGGTACTAAAAAAATGAAATCATTACGGTACCAGGTTTTTTAAAGTACCGGTGGTACCGAGTACCCGGTCAACCCAGTTCTTGATGCGCTATCCGAAAGGTGCGCAGATGACGTGGCGACATCAAAAGGAGGAAACACACCAAACTAACAAAACACTTTAAAGACATCCAGATCAAATGAAAGAGTTCAAGCAGGTAAGTTTCATTTTAATTTTTTATATTTAGATCAGTGTTTCCTATACATTGATTTATTTGTGGCTGCCCACCACAATATCAAAACTGACCGCCACAAATAGATTTTTTTTAAAAAGGCGTTGACTTCGTTGAATAAACACGTGTCAAAGTCGAAACCCGGTGCGGGTGTTTTTATATCACTGTATTTCGACATGATGATATTTACTATTTGTACACACCAGAGGCTTTTAAATGAATTGTGAATCTAAAATATGCGTGTTAGAGAATGTACAAATGGTTAACATTGTTTGTGTCATATCAGTCAGAAAAGCAGTTCTGGGCTTTTTAAAAAATTTTTTTAGCTAACTTAGTTGTTATTCTTGGCTGAATAACTCTAGGTTTTCAAAAGCCCTTTAAAATTAAATATGTACACAGTTTGGATTAAATGAAAGTATAGTCACATTTTTTAATTAGCATGTTTTTGTGTTTTGCTTTGGTACCGAAATTGGTACCGAGAACCGTGGATTTTCACTGGTATTGGTACTGAATACTGAAATTTTGGTACCGTGACAACACTAACTGTAAATGCATTTTAAATATAAAATCTAGTTGGCAACAGATGAAAAAAGAAAGAGTAAAATGACCCCTATAACACAACTCAAAATAGAAATACTCAAAATCCTGTCATGAGGCAACATACTGTACAGTATTTCAATTTGACAAATTTCTTTGAGCGGTCCCTCCCACAGCTGATGTTCATGCTTTACAAGTTCAAACAGAGATCTGCATGTCTGTGACGACTGATAAGACCTGAATCCAGATCAGACAGCGAGATCAAGCATCACGCAACAGTAATAGAAGAAAGCAAGAGTGTATTTGATGGATAAAGGCATTTATAATGTTACAAAAGATTTCTATTTCAGATAAATAGTGTTCATATCGATATCGGAATTATATCGTATCGACCGAAATTAAGAAATATATTGTGATATCAATTTTGGCCATATCGTCCAGTCCTATGTCATCAGCACTGCACTATGGTGATTAACCTCTCATCTTGCAAGTATGACATCAGAGGCTTACAAGTGTTTGGCTGGGAGTAAATGTATGAATTTCCACCTAAAAATCTATTTTAACATATACATACATATCCTTATTTATCATTATCCCTCGTAATCTCTCCCGCTCTGCCTCTTTACCTCAGATCCACATTACTGGCACACATCTCAATACATTGTGCAAATATTACGGCGACCCCATTTGTTTGACCCCAGTGATTTCTTTAGAATTTATGGTTATTAGTAGAGATGCACCGATTGCAATTTTCTTGGCAGATTCCGATTTCCGATTTTTCGTTAGTGTGATCTGCCGATACAGATTTTTGCCGATTCCGATTTTCTTTCTAAGAACTATAATTGACAGCATATACAAACAAAAATCTACTTTTCTTCAACGCAAAGTTTTATTTTCGCTTTGTCTTTTGTTCTTGATTAACATGGACGGACAGCAGCAGGAATATTGGACTGCGGTCCCTTTAAGAGTTTATCCACGGACCCAATATACTGTTACACAACATGCGTTCTCTTTCTCAACTATTTCACGTTCCAAAACTGACTGTGTTTAACTGGATACTCGCATTTTGACATAATTTTGTATGTATTTGAACGTTTTAGCACAGTTAGCCACTCATTTTGGTATTTGTGGCTCACAAGCTGTTTGAGACTGAGCGTGGATTGTGCGCTCCACTAATATAGATCAGTGGTGGTGCACGCGCGTTTGGTATAAGCGCGAAACCTGCTATATATAGCAAAGATGGGTTGACAAATAGGTTTATAGAGCTTTTTTGTTTGTTAAAGATGACCAGGGGCTAATTTTATTGTGCTTTTTGTCATCTTGAAGTTTAATAGCCTCTAATCATCATACCTGTAGACAGAATGGAAAAGAGTAACATCAAACTGCTACAGAAAAATAAAGAAAAATCATTCAGTGAGTTTGGAGTGAGTAAAGAATGGTGAAACATTTCTTTAAAGTGCCCCTATTATGGGTAATGAAAGGTTCATATTTTGGTTTTGGGAGTCCCCAATAACAGGATGACATGCATGCAAGGTCAAAAACCACTTTCATTGTCTTATAATATGCATTTATTTTTACCTTACTTGCTCAACGACTCCCAAACGATTCGCTCACCAGAACACTTCAACCCAAATATTCAGATGTGTGCAGCACATTTTATGGAGGACCGTTGCTGGCCAATCACAGCACACCTTGCTTTTTCAGACCGATGAGCTTTGTAAAAATCGACGCGTTTCAAAAAGGCGGGGCATAGAGGAGAAACAATAATGTACAGTATGTGGAAAATAATGTGTTTTTTTAACTTTAAACCGCATAAACACATTTCATTACACCAAATACACAAAATAATGTTCTTTTTAGCAGCATCATATGACCCCTTTAAAAAGGACTCGTTTCAATTTTTCAGAGTCGACTCTTTCTTTTGAGAGACAATAACTTTATACACGGTGCACTTTCAGTTTTAAAACTTTGCAGGATGTTTTCATTCACTTAGAGCTGTGTTACACACTGCATGAAAGGTAATTTTCAAAAATCCATAATAGGGGCACTTTAATAAAGTGAAATTCTCTAGGTTTTCCCTCATTCTCTTTTTTTCTTCTCTTATTTCTATAAAACTATCTATGTCCCTCCTTTTCTCCCTAAGGCTCCGAAGCTCTGAGCATAGAGAGAGAGAGAGAGAGAGAGAGAGAGAGAGAGAGAGCGGAGGCTGTCAAGGAGACGGAGAGATAGCATGTAGCAGCATGACAAAAATGCAGGCAGTACACAAAGTGTTTTCCTCTCTCTCTTTCTCTTTTCCATTTGGGCTGAAAGGTGAAGTGTGTGGGCAGCTAGAAAAGCAAATGGTAGATCCGCAGCGAGAGAGGTCAGAACACTGACCTTAAAACACCCGCCATTAGAGACGCCACAACACAAACTCGCAGAGAGGAAATGAGAACCAGTGCATGTAAATCATAATAAGTGTGTTTTTATGTGACATTCTATTTGTTATACATCTCAGTCCTTTTGTTTATTTATTCTACCATATTCCAGCCAGAATTGTGTGTGCGTGATTCAGTCTTTGTTCTGGAGGAGATGCCCTGAAGCCCGGGCAGGTTTTTCAGCTCAGGCTGAGATCTTGATTAGGAATCCATTATATATGGCTTCAAAAGCCGAGCTGCAAACAGTAGACATGGAGACTGTGTCTGATGGAGCCCAACAAACATGCTACAATAGCTAATGAGGCACATCCCCAACCCTGAAGGAAGAGAAAAACAAGGGGATGATATCGTCCGCCATCTTGGATTTCAATGCAAGGGCTGTCTTGAGTCTTGAAAGTGTATATATGAGCACGAGGGCCTCTGGCCACACTGTGTTTCAGATTACCCCCAATCACACACACCGAAAGGGGCCTCCCTATCCCCCCTGCAGCTATGACCTTCCATCGCTCTGCTATCTTTTTTTTTTTTTGGATCCGCAGGTTACCTGCCCTATCCAATTACCCTTCAGGCTGCTTTCAATGGACCATGTACCACCAGAACACTCCCCTTTCTCCTCTCATTCCTTATCACTGGCTCTTTCTCTCTCTCTCTCTTTCCCCCTTGGTGGTGTCCCTGGGCCCCTATTTGTGCAGCGGTCCCGGTGGTCCTCTGGATACATTATGTATTACTGACAGTCCTGTTCCTCCTGTACTCACACACACACACACACACTCCTTTACGCCCGCAGCCTTTCGTCCTGCTGCAAACTCTCTCAGTCTTTTGGCTAAGGTGCCTGGGAGCAGGATGAGAGAGAGAGAAAGAAGACTATGTGTATGTGTGTTTGGGTCTGTGAATGTGATCTCTATCCCCGAGTAGCAGGTTTCTTCATTAGGGGCCAAGGGCCGCACTGCAGTGACAAAGACAGAAATGGAGACAGAGGCCTACTGGAGCTGTTACCGGAGGAAACTCTATCCTATGAGACTGATAATGTGTGCTCTTAAAGAGTGTGTGCGTTTGTGACCGTGTGAGACCAGTTCTACTGCATTTATGTTCTGTTTAAATAAAGTATAATTATTAACCTAAAAAGAATCTAAAAAGTGATGCTTCTCATTTATATGGTACCAAACTGAATTGCAAAAAGTCTCAAACTTCTATTTTCTTATACAAATCACAACCTTACAATTAAAACTTAAATGTAAAAGGTTAAAATGTCAATTTTTTTACCTTAAAAGATTAGTTTACCCAAAGAAATGACAATTCTGTTTTTATTTACTCACCCTCACAACTCATGTTTTTCATCTGTGGAGCACAAAATAAGACGTTTTGAAATGTGGTGGAGTTTAATGTTGTTTGGACCCCAGCATTGTCTAAAATATCTTACTTTGTGTTGTACAAAAGAAAGAAAGTCAAACAAGGTTGGAACGACATGACAGAATTAAAATTTTAAGGAACTACTGTATTTCTAAATAATATTCTTATCAGTGTAATGTAGTCAGATTAATTAATACCAATGAGCAAGAATGACAGACAAAACTTATTTTAGCTGGTTGAAAATGTTAAAAATGTTGTTTTAACACAAATGATAGAAATACGGGTATTGTAAAGGTGAAATTCTGCAACATGCTCAAACAGTAGACGATTTCAGCTTGCAAAGGCAGATACAATTTGGCATTGTCATTAAAATACTAACTCGAAGACTACAAATAAGGACCACCCTAAGCGCTACAGATGGAGCGTGACTGAATGGAAAATGCATACTACAAACATGGAAGGAAGAAGAAAAGCCTTGTTTTAGGAGAGCTCAGGAACATGTCAAGTCTCAACAGAGCACTGTAGATTTTCTGCCTGTCAGTAAGAGTAACAAAAATAGAGCAGGAAAGAGACAGAAGCTAGGCCTGGGCGATAAAACGGTATCGATATTTATCGACGGTACTCCTTCGTCAATATGATAGAAAAAAATTCCGATATAGGCACGTGCTATGAGTGACGCAGACAGCACACACAAACATGAACATGAGTGCCTGCCTGTGATGAGGAGATTGTGAATAAAAAATGAATATTAGTCGAATTTAAAATAAAAAAAAATTGCATTTGAATGCAAAAATGGTACAGTCGAATGTTAGGTGTGCGTCAGGGAGCGTCATCAGTGGCACGAGAGATGCGGTGATGATGATGTAAGTGACGTTGTTGCATTTTATTGTTTTGTTAGTCTAGTCCATGAGACGCTGCGTTATTCATTCAAAATATTAGAGAAATATAGTACCTCAATGCTTAGAAGATCTTGATTAGGTGAAAACCGAAACCAAGCCATTCACACAGAATGCATATTCAGTAGTGCTGGGCGGTATGACCAAACATTTATATCATGGTATTTTTCAAAATTATACCGGTTTCACGGTACATGACGGTATTTTTTTTTCATGCATGACCGGGTGTTAACCCTATTTTCTACTGATTGAGAGAGGAAATACTGCAGTATATTGACTTAGAATGCCCTATTTTACTGTCATGATGAGAGAATATTGTCAAAAAATACCACACTAAATAGTGACTAAACACGACCCCTTTGAATACATGTTAAGCAGGAGTCACTCTCATTTATAATCGCAACATCGTCTGATAAAATCAACATGCATCTAACACTAAAGAGCGGCTATGTGGTTGTTTTGGCTATATTACTTTTTTATCTCATGCAGCGCACTGCCTGCGTCTGAGTAACAAACTAAAAAAAAACAACAAACAAAAAAGTGCATGTGATATTAACAGACGAACTACGCTCATATTTATAATTCCAAACAATCAGTAAGCGACAAGTGCTAGGAAACGCTGTTTTGTACTCATTTATTAACGAGTCGGCTGCGGTGCGGCCAACTGAATGCGCTGCTTCTCTGCCGCTCACTGCACAGAACAGACGCCGAGAGAGGTGACACTTCTCCGGGAAAGTCAGACCTCACGTTCGCGGGACAGCACTGGAGAAATCTTCCAACTGAACCATAGCTTATCGACCATACTCCATCGATAACGATAGAAAAAATGTTTGATATAGCGCACGATATAGGCACGTGCTATATGAGTGACGCAGACAGCACACACAAACATGAACATGAGTGCCTGCCTGTGATGAGGAGATTGTGAATAAAAAATGAATATTAGTCGAATTTAAAATAAAAAAAAATTGCATTTGAATGCAAAAATGGTACAGTCGAATGTTAGGTGTGCGTCAGGGAGCGTCATCAGTGGCACGAGAGATGCGGTGATGATGATGTAAGTGACGTTGTTGCATTTTATTGTTTTGTTAGTCTAGTCCATGAGACGCTGCGTTATTCATTCAAAATATTAGAGAAATATAGTACCTCAATGCTTAGAAGATCTTGATTAGGTGAAAACCGAAACCAAGCCATTCACACAGAATGCATATTCAGTAGTGCTGGGCGGTATGACCAAACATTTATATCATGGTATTTTTCAAAATTATACCGGTTTCACGGTACATGACGGTATTTTTTTTTCATGCATGACCGGGTGTTAACCCTATTTTTCTACTGATTGAGAGAGGAAATACTGCAGTATATTGACTTAGAATGCCCTATTTTACTGTCATGATGAGAGAATATTGTCAAAAAATACCACACTAAATAGTGACTAAACACGACCCCTTTGAATACATGTTAAGCAGGAGTCACTCTCATTTATAATCGCGGCATCGTCTGATAAAATCAACAAGCATCTACACTAAAGAGCGGCTATGCAGTTGTTTTGGCTATATTACTTTTTTATCTCATGCAGCGCACTGCCTTTGCTTCTCTGCTTGCGATCAGATAATTTTAAGCTGCTAAACTCCGGGAAAGTTTTCAGTCCAATGATCCCGGAAGCGAATGTGTTCAAACAATCCGTCCAAAACAGCGCTAATATAAAGGAAACCAGGCTGATTACATCTGAGATTGCAGAGCTCTGTCATAGTGATTGTCTCTGAAGAGTGCGAGCCCTCACACGTCACATGCGCTGTGTGAAGTACAGACTGAACGGATTGTCAACTCATCCCACTGCTGTATGGCCAGATGAGACGCAAACTACGCTTTCTCGACTGGATAACCAGTCTCACTAGTAAAGTTTTGATGGATGAAGACTGCAATCAAGGTAAAGA
>NW_015630532.1:441838-442026 GCF_001515625.1 Sinocyclocheilus rhinocerous | reverse complement strand
GTGCTTATATGGGCTCCTTATACCTTTGGTGTCTTTGGTGTCCTTTTGGAGTTTCTAAGGGTGCTTTCACACCTGGTCTGTTGTTTCGGAACTTCCCCCCTTTCCCCCCTTAGCTCGGTTCGTTTGGGTATATGTGAACACGGCAATCGCGCTCGGATCCGCGCCAAAACAATCGGTCCGAGATCGCC
>NW_015630532.1:439126-441827 GCF_001515625.1 Sinocyclocheilus rhinocerous | reverse complement strand
TGAAAACGAACTCTGGAGCGGTTCGGTTGTAGTGAGAAAGCAATCCGATCCAACGGACCAACGAACCACGCTATATCACAATGTATAATGGGTAATTACGTAAGTTCTGTGAAAAGCATTAGCTTTGTTGTTTTGCTAATACTTCAAAATGAACCTGTGAATGTCTGTGGGTGAGCACGTCTTCGCCATTCAAAATCAAAGTGCACTTTTTCATTTTATAATGCCGTCTTTTTGCTCTTCTTCGTAGTAGGTGCATTTTAAAAATGTTTTCCCGACCAATCCTGGACTCCTGCTCAAAATGATAAATTAATATAACGACAGCTACAAAAAAAAAAAACAATAAGCCCGCAAAGCTGTTGTCGTTGCATCCTGACGGATGACAGCAGTGACAGCTAGTGGAATCCCGGAAAATAACCCATGGAACTTTGACCAATGAGAGAACAGTTTACTCGCGCATGACTAATTTGATCCATTTAGAAACTTTGCCGTTTGAAAGTGAACCGCACCAAGAATAAAAAGCAACATTGTAATAATTTTAATCCCTGTTTCGGAACAAAGCAATCGCACCCTAAGTGTCCTTATTTGGAAAATACATCTAAATTTATCTTGAAAAAAGCTTGCAGAAAATACAGATTTTTGAGAATCACCCTTTAATCTTTTGGTTTACTTTGCTGGATATAGCAAATGATGACAAAATAAACATTTGAAACAAGATAAATGGTCTATGCTTAATTTCATGAAGTGTGCGATAAATTGCGATTAATCACAGAAAAAGGGTGTGATTAATTAGATTAAAAAATTTAATCGATTGACAGCCCTAATAGAAAGCCATGCAAAGTTAAAACAGTTTAAACGTTTAGAAAACACGTCACAAATTTGTGGAGGTTTGGTCCTTTTCACTGCATCTCATATGTTTTCAAATGCAATCTGTGTGACCGGCGATTCGGCTCTTTTTTTATTTATTTATTTATGCATAAATACATGATGCTGATTTGTTCATAATTGTTTATGCAATTTACGAAATTATATTTGATTTATATATGTTAATTTAGATGTTTTGCACGTTTTTTTATGGACAGTTATTTCATTGCATTGACAATTTAATACGCTGCATTGTTTTGCTCATTGCGCTCTCCTGTGGCCACAGGAGACAAGCCAAAAGTTTCCATAAGACTTATTTAATCTGCATATACACATAAGAAAGGAGATATTTGTTTACATTTTATTTTTTGTTTGACTGTTAAAAAAAAAAATGTTGTCTCAATAAATTGGGTAAATTAAAAGCACAGTGGCTTTGTTTTAAAAAAAGGTTATAAAAATGTCAATAATTATCGATACCGAACGATATGAAACATTAGGCCTATATAGTTGATACATTTTTTAGCTATATCGCCCAGCCCTAACAGAAGCCTAGTTAAACTCATGCTATAGGACAGAGAACATTGATTTATGAATGCCAGCCTTATTTTCTATGAGGATAGAGTCATTCCCTTTTTTCTAAAACAACATTTATTCTTTCAGAGCTTAACGTAGGACGCTCTCTCTTAATCACTCTGAAAGAAGCACAACAAGCCTGTTTGTCTTTGACTGAACATACTCAGAGGCAAAGTCATAAACTTTTACAATTTTGCACGTGATATCTTAGAAACCTGTGCATATTCACTAACTTACATGCAAACCAGTGTAACATGCAGTTTAAAAAAAATGATGGAGAACAGTGTTATAGCCAAACACGCATCCAGACTGTAGACTTGCATGCTTTCTTGTGATGCTGTACACAGCATTGTGTCTATGGCAACCTAGAACACAGGAATGCAATTCGATCTATGATTTTTTGCAATGATTATGTTTAAGTGTCTGATAACCAACATGGATAACGTTATTTAATAACAGTTTGTTTTGCACAATTAGAACTAATCATTAGAGTATAAAAATAAAATGATACATTACATTATAAGAATGTTTGTAATATTAATATATTATATATATATATATATATATATATATACATACACACACACACACACACACACACACACACAACCAGTTGAAAGTGTCAAATACAATGTTTTAAAAAGAAGTCTCTTTACCAAGGCTTAATTTATTTGACCAAAAAACAGTAGAGATGCATTAAGTTGATCTTAAGTGACAGGACATTAATAATGTTACAAAAAGTGTCAAATAAGTGTTGTTCATCAATAAATTAATATATATTAATTTATTCTCAGTTAATTAATATCACAAAATGCAATGCTATTTTGGGCTTTATTCTTTAGAGAATATATATATTATGTTTAAGTGTCTGATAACCAACATGGATAACGTTATTTAATAACATGCTGTTTTGCACAATTAGAACTAATCATTAGAGTATAAAAATAAAATGATACATTACATTATAAGAATGTTTGTAATATTAATATATTATATATATATATATATATATATATATATATAATACACTTATTTCAGCTAGTTGCCATGACATCACTTCTCATTTTCTTCTATCCGATCCGCCTTTTTCACCTCCGATACCGATTCCGATACCTAGGTTTCGGTATTCGGTATTGGCCGATACCGATCCGATACCAGTGAACTTTTTTTCCCCCATTTAAATAAATGTAGAATTTATATATCTCTGGAACTGATAATCATTCTTTCACAATCTACTAGATACAGACTACTTCATTATAAAGAAAAA
>NW_015630532.1:435931-439047 GCF_001515625.1 Sinocyclocheilus rhinocerous | reverse complement strand
CACGAAGCGCTTACAATGTGCGCACATTAAGCGCTTCGTGTTAAAAACTGCAAAGCACAAAGTTGAGCCTTTCTTTTAACAGTTTTAAATTTCAGTTACTGTGCACGTTAAAAAAATGTATAGTCTTTTCTACGCCGTGTTTTGTTCTCACAGACACCCGGTAGCAAGTAACAAAACAACATTAAACTCCGGCAAGAAGATAAAGTCCTTTTTGCAAAATCATAGACATGTATTTACAAATCAAGTATAATGGGAACACAGAATGATCTTGGAGAGAGCTTTACCGAGCTGACTGCTGTAACCGAACGCGACCAGGGTTTAAAGGCTGAACGAATGACTGACAGCCACAGTGGAGAAAAGAGTTTGTGTGAACTTTAATGTAAGGACTTAAATATTCATATGTAGCTCACATTAAGCTATCGTATGGCTTCAGAAGTAACACAGAATAATTCGCACAATCGAAAAAAAAAAATAAAAAATCGCGGATTTGGATCGGCCCTCTCTGACCGATACCCAATCCGAGAAAAATGGCACTATCGGAGCCGATACCCGATATGAATATCGGATCGGCGCATCCCTAATATTTATATAAAAATGAAAAGCGATTATGTAAAAAACATTTAAATATCAGACAAAAAAGGAATTTGTGGTCAATCACTACTTAGCAACAACCTTCAAGATCAGTAATTATGCTGGGAAAATTGCATTTAGCACAGATTTTGTGGGCACGTTTGCATTTGTTACTTGATATATATAATTATTTTAGTGAATTAAACGGTCAAACATTGCAGAAAGCCTGTTTCTGAGCGTTTGCAGGAATGTACTCAATAGCAGTTGCTCTCTGTGGGCTCCTAAACTCATCTGCTAAGATTCTGAGGGTTAACTTTTACATTTCCACTGCATCAGTGAAACATGGGAGCATCCGCGTGTCGGCAAACCACACCAGCACAGCAGCAGGCCTTTCAGTGGCCACAGCTGCCCACAGAGCCCCACATCACAGCTGGGCCAGTCCGCTCACAGCCCTGCCAAGCCCTGAAGGAGCCCAGCCACAGCCTGCCCCACGATAAGGCCTGCAGATGTGGTGTGTGTGTGAGTGTGTATGTTGGGGCATGGGTGGGTCTCATTCACCGGCTGGATTTTAGGCCAAGAAGGGCGAGGCACTTCTGTGACAACTTCATTTTGATTGACAGGCCTGCAAATGATGTCTTTTAAGGATCAAGTCTAAAAAGGGTGTGCACCTTAAAAATGGACTTGAAATAAGGACACTTTTTGTCCTACTTTATCTAAATGTTTGTGTATCTTACAGAAATTTGCATCTAATTTTATTCCAAAAATCCATAGGATCCTTTGTATTCACTTGTATACCATGTAACCGAAATGTAATATAATACAAATAAAACAGATTATTTTGAGGGATTATTTGCCCACATTCTGAATGCGCAGCTTGTGGGATTGATTAAAATTGTGCGCAATACCTACAATCCTGCACTGAGTTTCAAGGCCTGAGTTGGGCTGAGGGCTTGTTGTTTCAAGCAGGACCTCCACCCTGAATTCGAAGCACATTAGTCTCTTCTCACAAGCCTGATGATTTGTTTTTCCTTCAGTGTTACGTACAGTAGAGAGTGAACACTAAACACTGGAAGCCTATCAGTGGGTTGGATGATGTCATGCCTGACAAATTCCTCTCCTTCTCTACACAAGAGAAAAGTTTGAGTCATATTAGAGCTCCGGCAAACTGTCTGCCATTCAAGAAGACAATTATATGGTTTGAATCATGAAATTATCAACAACAAAAAAAAAGGTATAAGGCACCTTCTGATGGCCTCAACGATGGGATATTAGCAATGTATACGAATTCAAACACCGTATTCGGATCTTTAAATGTTTGGGAAGACAGCACTTAAATGTTTTTCTTAAAATGTTTGGGAAAAGAGGGCCGTCTGACGCAGAACATGGGATTTAAACTGTGAGTAATGGGTTCCAGTCTAAACCCTCTTTGAACTAAACTACCTGAGATCCTTAAAAAACACCTACACACTTTCCCTATACTAAAAGAAGAGAATACGACCACACACAGGCACGCATAACTTATACACATATATATATATATATATATATATATAAATAAAATACATTCATCAAGTCACACTAACACACAGGGAGCTCTATGCCCAGTTAAAGAAAGGCTACAGTCTGGAGTCACAGAGCAAGAAGCCAATTCCCTCACGTGAGCTCTAACATAAACACTCAGCCTTGAGAGCAAACATGTCAACCCACAAAAAAACAATTCTGAGTCTGAGAGAAAGCAAAGGATTTACAGAAAGAGAAAGACAGCAGGAATGCGAGAAAGGAAGTATATTAAGCCTCTAATTCCACAGGAACACCATGGCTGTAAGCAGACGGCTGTGCTGATAGCCTATCTGATGAGATATGGACAAGGCTGAACACACCACTGATCTACACAAACAATATACACTGGAGTCATACTGCAAAGTTTGCCAAGAGCAAACAAATCTCTCTTCACCTGCCTTTATTTACTTAAATACAAACTTTAATATGTAAAATATCATGAAAAATGTGCTTGAATACATACAATTTTCCAAACAGAATTAACAAAACAGACTTAACAGTATAATTCAAAGTCTGTCAAAAAAGTCTTGCCCCCTTATCAATCCAAATCCATCTGATTTTCTTTATTGTGAGGAACACAATTGTAGAATATTCAGGCTGTTTTTTTCCATTCACTGAAATGGCTTATAACAAAAAAGAACCATTCAAGTATCATAAAAAATATCATAGATCCAATTCCTCTTAAAGGGTTAGTTCACCCAAAAATGAAAATTAGGCTGCGTTTTACTCACCCCCGAGGCATCCTAGGTGTATATGACTTTCTTCTTTCAGACAAATCCAGTC
Source organism: Sinocyclocheilus rhinocerous (assembly GCF_001515625.1). Taxonomy (NCBI): domain Eukaryota; kingdom Metazoa; phylum Chordata; class Actinopteri; order Cypriniformes; family Cyprinidae; genus Sinocyclocheilus; species Sinocyclocheilus rhinocerous. Next base: position 436,134 of record NW_015630532.1, on the reverse strand, counting down.
GGAGTTATATTAAAAATTGTCCTGTATTCCAAGCTCTATCATTGCAGTCAGCGGGTGTTGCAGTGCTTCAGTCCAAAAGAACTTAAATAAAAATCACCTATCCATAAAAAAAGTGTCTCACACGGCTCCGGGGGGTGAACAAAGGCCTCCTGTAGCGAATCGATGCATTTTTGTAAGAAAAATATCCATATTCAAAACGTAAT
>NW_015630532.1:430294-435113 GCF_001515625.1 Sinocyclocheilus rhinocerous | reverse complement strand
TTAAAGGGTTAGTTCACCCAAAAATGAAAATTAGCCCATAAATTACTCACCCTCAAGTCATCCTAGGTGTATATGACTTTCTTGTGAACAAAGGCCTCCTGTATCGAATCGATGCATTTTTGTAAGAAAAATATTCATATTCAAAACGTAATAATCACTTTAATCTAGCTTGCGCCAACAGTTGTAAACGGAAGCAGCTCCGGGTGGATGACGTATGAGGTCGGCGTTGCACATGCGCCGGTGAGTCTTGTGAAAACCAACGTTTGTCAAAGGAAGCAAAGGAAGCAAATTTTCCTTACTTTAGCAAAGGAAAACCAGTCTCCTCTTGGCTTATATCTGACATTCTTCCCTTTCAGTCTGTCACTCCGAGTCACGTCGGTGACCGACGAATTGGGATATCGCTTCGATAGACCAATCTACTTCGAGTGTAAACTAAACGAGCCAATGCACATTGGCATGCAATTATTGCATCCAGCTGCCGCTGATCACAGCGTGAGTATAATAAGGCAGCAGGTGCAATGCATACCAGCTTTTTCGCTTCGGAGCCGAGCGACAACGTCGTTCTGCTCAACTGTGTCTGTTCGAGAACTACGAGTTCAGCACGCTTTCGGAAGCTTCTTGTGTTGACGAGACGGCGCTTCAGCGGTGGTCGTTCCAGTGTCGAATTGGTTGCGCACTTTAGGCTGCACTACCCCTGTCGTGTTGCAAGCGGCCATCTCCCCTGTGCGCCTCAACACTAAAAGAGCATTTCCTAAAGAGCAAATTTCTCTAAAAGAGCTACACAGGTGTGTCTTTATGAAGACGACGGATCGTCCTTATAAGGATGCCGTTTCACCCGTGCGTGCCTTCAGCAAAGCGGCGTCGTGGAGCCGGGCGTGGGCGGGCCGCCCCGCCTGTCCAGGCCCCCGGCAAACCTGCCGGCAAGCAGAGAAGCAAGCGGCCCTGAGACAGGCGACCCAGGGATGGAAGGATCTGCTCTTCGGGAGATGGTGAACGCACCACTCCCTCCCCCGGAGGAGGGCCGGGTGGAGAATCTTTTGTCTCATTTTTTTCCCCGCCGTTGGCCTCACAGCCGACGGTACCCAAATTCTCGACAAAAAAGCAGTTTCCTTTATCTCTGGGTCCCAGGAGGGCACGGAGAGTTGCGGACGGACTAACGCCGGACCTCACTCATCCTCGTCCTTCGCCAGCCGACAGCGGGTGGTTCGAGAGAGTCAACAAAGGCCCTACTCACGCACCCTCTGCCAACCCGTGGAACCAGGTGAGCCTTCCACCCCGCACTCACACCCCTCTCCGGCCCGCTCACAAGCCGCCCGAGCTGGCACTCATCCTCCTCCTTCGCCAGCCGGCAGCAGCGGGCGGTTCGAGAGCGTCAACAAAGGCCCTACTCACGCACCCTCTGCCAACCCGTGGAACCAGGTGAGCCTTGCACCCCACACTCACACCCCTCTCCGGCCCGCTCACAAGCCGCCCGAGTTGGGTCCCTGTGTTCCACCTCGCTGCCCCACTGCGGGTACGGCTGTGGTCCCGCTTGTACGGTTTCTGGGCGCTTGGTCAGTGCTACCCAGCCCGTCTCGCTGGCTTCTGCGGACCATCAGCCTCGGCTATGCGATTCAGTTCGCCCGGCGCCTGCCCAAGTTCAGCGGTATCCGCTTCACTATAGTAAGGGCGGCCGATGCCCCTGTTCTGCGGGCAGAGATCGTAGTCCTACTGGCGAAGGATGCGATAGAGCCGGTCCCTCCAGCCGATATGAGGTCGGGGTTTTACAGCCCTTACTTCATTGTACCCAAGAAAGGCGGTGGGTTATGGCCAATCTTGGATCTGCGAGTTTTGAACCGGGCCCTTCATCGGCTACCGTTCAAGATGTTGACGCAGAAACGTCCTTCCCGGCCCCCTCTATACCCTCTTCGGACCTGTCTCTAGTTCTAAAATCACTACAGCAGGGCCCATTCGAGCCTTTGCATTCAGTTGATCTAAAGTTTCTTTCATTGAAAACTCTGCTCCTGCTTGCACTGGCCTCCATCAAGAGGGTAGGGGACCTGCACGCATTTTCGGGCCAGCTGGCTCCCAGGTAATCATGAGGCCCTGGCCCGGCTACGTGCCTAAGGTTCCCACTACACATATTTGTAGGGCTGCGGGCTGGGCGACCCCCAACATGTTCGCTAGGTACCTTGAAACCGGTTATCGTCCCATGCCTAGTGTCGGCTTGCTAAAACTGCTCCAGAGTGTCCTACAGTCACTTCTGAGCGGCGCATGCGCAAAGCCGACCTCATACGTCATCCGCCCGGAGCTGTTTCCGTTTACAACAGTGAGCGCAAGCTAGATTAAAGTGATTATTACATTTTGAATATGGATATTGTTCTTACAAAAACACATTGATTCGCTACAGGAAACTACTACAAAAATTCTTCATTTAAAATATACTTGTATGGCATTCAATTAAAAAAAAACTGGTGAGAAGGAAACATTCTTCCACTAAAGAAGGATAAGCTATCATGATATTAGCCGATATCTGACATTAATCAGCTGATATCTCAACAGCTTAAAATAACAGTTGCTTTAATACAACATCAGCAAGGTCAAAATACCACATGCTTGCTCATTTTTGGCAGTGAGTGCTGTGCAGATGTCTTTGACAGCATCACCTAAATGTAAGTTGCCTCCCATAAGGGGTTTGATACTGACAAAATTCAGAAAAACACACACGTCTCATGGCCAGCAAGTTCTTTTCCACAGTACTCCAACTCAAACTGGTCCATGCGTTCCCTCTCTTTCTCTCTGGAGAGGTGAGCTGAGCTGGACGGAAGCTTGATGGGAACGAAACCCAAATACAACCAGTTTTCTGGGAAGCCATTTCACATTCCAGTGAGACCAGAGAGGCTTCCCACCTTCCAGTAAGAGTGTGTGTACAGACCTGTCTGTGGCTGCACCTATTTGCGTGTCTGTGTGTGTTGTGACACTAAGAGACAGAATGTGTGTGTGTGGCTCAGTGCTTTCCCAGCTCATCTCACTCAGTATACCCCTCTGTTTATCGTTCGGCCCATCTCTCTCCCTCCGTTTCTCCTTCCATCCTTCCCCTTCACTCCTTTCCACTGATCTCAGATCCTCATCCTGTCATTTGTCTGGTGTCCATTAGAAAAAGAAGATGTGATGGGAGACAGGCGTTTCTAACGCAGCAGATGGCCTTCTTCAAGGCTCTATCAGGAAGCTCACATTAAACAAACCCATTAACTGCCAAGGCAACGTGTCTGCATCCTAACAACACTATTGACCATGAACGATCTCTAAATAATCACATGGCCATGTCTGCGAGCGTCCACAACCTTTTGCTTCTGGAGGACGGGGATGAACTCGGGCGTGTGAATGGAGTGAGTCGAAGGGAGTGTCCGGCTGTCCTCGGCTGGTTTAAACCATACACAGTGAATCATGCCTTTGACTACAATTCAGCACTTCAATAAATTACAGAGGGGCCTCTTCACTACCTTACTACCCCACAATCTGGCCTGCCTTCTCTACACATACTCTCTGGTAACTTAATCTCGTAAAAAGTAACTTAATAAATATTCATGAGCCATGCTTTCAGCACAGGTCATTAGTTAATACACAGTACATTCAAATTATGAATGCCTTGAAAATTTGATTAATGTAGTTGAATGTTTATAAACTGCTGATGTTAAACAGTACAAATGTTTGTTAATGACTAATAAATGTTCCTTAAAGTCTAACCATACACTACCCTTCAAAAATGTTTTTAAAAAGGAATGAATGCTTGTATTCAGCAAGCATACATTAAATTGATCAAGTGACAGTAAAGTTATTTATACAGATTTTTATTTCAAATACATGTTTTTTAAGCAGAAGAATCCTTAAAATGTATTAAGGTTTCTGTAAAAACATATTAAGCAGCACAACAGTTTTCAAAATGATAATTAGAAATACTACTGGAGCATATTAGAATGATTGCAGAAGGATCATGTGACACTGAAGGCTGGAGTAATGGCTGCTAAAATTTGGGCTTTACTATCACAGGAATGAATGACATTTTAAAATATATTAAAATAGAAGACAGATATTTGTAATAACATTTCTCAATATTGCTGTTTTTTTATCAAATTTTTGTCAGATACTCATAATGTAATTAGTAAGAACGAGTGACTGTGCATGTAAAGCAAAAAAAAACAATTTCTGTGAAATATCTACTGTACCCCCAGTTTTTCAGTTCAATGCAGCCCGATTAAACCGTAACCTTTTTGTGAAGAAAGACCTTTTCTGTGTGTAGTTTATATATATGGTAAAGCCCAAATATATATACAGTATATATATATATATATATATATATATATATATACACACACATATATACATATATATACATACATACAGACATACATAATATATACATATATATTAGGGATGCACCGAAATGAAAATTCTTGGCTGAAGCCGAACAAAATGAAACACTGGGCCAAAGGTCGAATACCGAATATGGTTTTTCAGGTTTTTTCCCCCATTTCACCATTGCATAAATTAAATAGCCAAAAATTTCCTTTTTACTGTTTTGTCTTGCTTTTCAAAGAAAAAAATAATTTACAAAATAACAATTTAAAAATATTTACTTAACATTGAACATTTTTTAACATTCTAGCAGATATTATACCAATAAAACACAACTTAACTTAAAATTAATAAGTTAGTAAAATAATATTTTTTGGCCATTTTTTAGACCCCCTTCTTGAATCAGGCATGTCTTTTTTACTGTACAAATAAATGCAGCCTTGCTGAGCAGAAGAGACTTCTTTTAAAACATTAGAAAATATTA
>NW_015630532.1:430022-430164 GCF_001515625.1 Sinocyclocheilus rhinocerous | reverse complement strand
ACAGTATATATATATATATATATATATATATATATATACACACACATATATACATATATATACATACATACAGACATACATAATATATACATATATATTAGGGATGCACCGAAATGAAAATTCTTGGCTGAAGCCGAACAAA
>NW_015630532.1:421713-429978 GCF_001515625.1 Sinocyclocheilus rhinocerous | reverse complement strand
CTTCTTTTTGTTGACAAATGATTCTCATTACGAATTTGGGAAGACGTTTGTTGCACGTATCACATTGTCACATGCCTTGTAAAAATTAAAAAAAATGTTACTGAGCAGCTGAACAGTTTCAGGCAGATTTTCCTAGCGCTTTGGACTTTGAACCCTGCCGCCGTGAGCTTGTGCAGCCTGTTTGAATACATGCAATTTGTGCTTGTATTAGAAAACATAACATTCTGCAGTTTATTTAATTGTTTAAGGGCATTTCGCGATTTCAATCATCATACAGTAACCAGCAACAACCACCCTTCCTCTTCTCATCGAAGACATGCGATGCAGTACTAAACAGTCTCTCGCGATCAGTGCTTATAATGATTTTTGCATCTTTCTCGGACAGCTTTAAATATTTCCACACTGCCGTCATGTTTGCTGCATTAGCGCGCGCTTCTATTTGATCGCGTCACGTCATTGTTCGGTACAATTTATTCGGTCTTTTAGCTTATTCGCTTGTATTTTCGGTTGCCGAACATTCGGTGCATCCCTAATATATATATACATACATACATAATATATACAGGTTAGGGTTTAATCCTAAATATTAAAAATAAACCTAAATATATATGTTTTTATATTACAGTAATATGCTCCTCCTCCCCCTCTGTTTAGCTGTGTGTCATTAGATTTGCATGATCACTTGTCAGTTGTCACCTCAAATCTTATACAAAATAATGTGTTTTGTCACTGCACTGTTGTCAATGTGAACATACCTCAATGGTTTTAAACTGATAAAAAAAAGGAAAAAATGTCCCTTAAAATTTTAAAGTTCTGACATTACTCTTTCTCTCTTTCTCTCTCTCTCTCTCACACACACACACAAAATACTGCAAACCCTTAAAAATAGCAACGCAAAATGAAGCATGACTGGCTTAAATATGACATGCCACACAGACAAGGAGACAGCAGAGGTTTTCAAAATGAGGAAGAAAATGATGAACTGGGAATAACTGTTTATTTTACTGCCCTCTAGACATAATGTATCATCAGCTCAGTTTAAATAAATTCAACACGTTCTGCTTTTCTGTCTCTCTCACACTCATTAACACACACAAATTGTTGGCAGGAGGCAGCGCGTGGACAGATGCAGGGGACCCGAGGGGGTCATCTCCAGGTCAGGAAGTGTGCGGCTGTGGAGCGATGATGGACTCGAGGTCGCCGGGGGTCACGCATGCGGGCAGAGAGAAAATGCCAGCCAAGTGGCACCACGTAGGACCACACACGTTCAAACCTTCGGCGAGGAGGAGAGGTGCCATGTTAAACACTTCTTACTGGAAGAGCTGGACAGAGAAGACATCCGCACTTCTTCAGCTGCTGGACACTTCTCAAGGAGTCTAACCACCGGAGAAGACAACACACGCAAACCTTGGATTAGAGCTCATCTCCGGTCCGACTCCTACTGGGGACTACTTGTCAGTCCACTAATCCAGTCCTCATAGTTCCTCACAGCAGAACGGACATTTGGTGGATATTTTCTCCACATAGGACGAAATCCACTGAACAAGGGCATGGCCAATATGGCTTGATTTGAGGTCTGAGTGCTGCACGTGTAAACACTCGCAATACTTTAAGAAACTCAGGCAGACTAACAGTCTCTCTCTTTGTCCCACACCCACCATTTCTGAGTGAGAGAAAAGCTCTTACGTGTCTCTCTAATCATCATGAGCCATCGTTCACGCTCATCAAAAATAGAGGGAAGAGAAAGAAAACCAAAAGCACCAAAAAGTGAAAGATACATTGTGACAGACAGATGCTATTTGGTATGGGAATCAAAAAGAATTTTCCGCTTAACGTTTTAAATTGTTTATTTTACTTTTTGTAAAGAATAAATATTTGGTGAAAAAAAGTGATTCCCCTGCCTAATGATGAGATGATTCTATAATAAAATCACTAATAAACAATATTTTACTAAATTAAAACAGGTAAAACTTTAGATTAGGAAAAACATATTCACTATAAACTTCTTCCCTCAGTAAACCCCTAATTTGCTGCTTACTGATAACAAGTCAGGTAGGTGTTTATAATAGTTATGTTCAGGTATGGGGTAGGGTTAAGGGATCTAGAATATGGTGATGCTGAATTATGCACTAATAAGTGCTTTGTAAGTACTAATAAACAGCCAATATGCTAGTCATAAGCATGCTAATAAGCAAATAGTTAATAGTGAATATGTGTTCCCTAATCTAAAGTGTTACCAAACATTTCTTGTAAAGGATGTGTTTAACACTTTTTTTACAGGAAGATTTAATTCAATTCAATATTTGGCCTTAACTGTTAAACAGCTATACCAAACAAAACAAAAATGCAGTAATATTTAATTCATTAATATTTATAAAATTCTACTGACGAACTGCATAATGGACATCATATTTATCTACACAATGTCACATAAACAACCAGTCAGTAACTAAACTGATTTAGGTTTCACTGTAAGTTGTATGTGTTTGATTGAAAAAAAAAAGTGTTTAGGTAATTTGTTCAGGAATCAGACTACATAGTTGCACTGTATGTTTTCGATTCACTGGAGAGAACTGGCTGATAAGAGTAATTTATTCTATAATCTGACTACACTGTTCATGCTGTAGATTCACTAGTGGATTGAATAAGTAGTGCAGGATTCGGTCATGGTATTTTAGTACGTTTGACAACTGTAAATGGTTCTTTACATTTGGAACATTGTTCCTAACCCTAGATTTTATTGTAGTAAGTTCAACGTTTGGGACTCGAACTGGATATGCAATGTTGTTCTTGAAAAAATGCGGTCACGGACATTCATGAGGCTTCACCTTTAACGGCTGAGAGAGTCTTTGCCAGAACGCTGAACACAGAGGGCCCTCTTCTCCTACAGAGCTCTTCTCACTACCTGTGTGTGTGTGTGTGTGTGTGTGTGTGTGTGTGTGTGTGTTTGTGTGCAGGTGAAGGCTGCCTGTGTTCATGTACATAAAACAACCTTTATCCTGAACTATCCCAATTTACCTCATAACATCGGAGCTGTAAATCATCTGTGCAGCAATGAGGCATATAAACCATCTTCAGGTGAAGCATTACATTGGATCAACTACACCACAATTTTCACAACAGTAATTTTATCTGACAGATTCAATGAAACTGTGTGACTTTCTCTGGTGGTGTACTCAAAAAAAATCTAAATAAAAAAAGAGCATTGACAAACTTTTATCCTCCACTTTATATTAAATCTCCCATTAAAAGTGCATTACCTCACCAGTCACTTTCTGTCACGTAACCCCAGATTGCACAGAAACAGTATTGTCTTTAGACGTGTATGTAAAAAAAAGCGTTCACTAATCGCTCTATACATTCAGACAGGGAAAGGTGTGGAAAAATGGTGTAGCCGGTTCCATCTGACTGAGCTTGAAGACGTGCAACCCTTCCCACAGCCTTTAAGATGGAAAAGAACATGGCGTCTCTGTTTTGTTAATGGGACACAAAGGCACATTCCAGCTCCTCAATGCTGAAGGGCTTTACTGAGGCTGAGACAAGAGTGGGCTAATGGCGTGTGGACAGACGGTTAAGGGGGGATATCCCCACTGCACTAAGCCAGCGCACACACACATATACACAAGGGAAATTCATTCAGCCAGCAAAGGGACACCAAAAAATAGGCAAGGTAGACTGAAAAGTAGAAAGGGTCAAAAGTAAAGGAGTCATCTGCTGGACTATGAAGGACATGCCATTGAATCATAAAAAAAGACATTCTTTAAACTTACTGGATAAGAACAAACAAGTAAATGAGTAAGTGAAATATTTTAATATTTTATCATTATTATTTTTGCCAGTAACAAGGCTACTGTATCTTTATGACAATAAAGTAAATAACAAAAGTCAAACAACTAACAAAAAAAAAACTATATAAGACATTTACAATCTTAAAAATGAGTTTTTTTTGCAATGATGCCATACACACTCCAAAAAATAAAGGTTCTGGTTCTGGCACTGATAGTTCCATAAAGAACCTTTAACGTCCGTGGAAACTTTCCATTGAACCTTTCAGTTCTTAAAAAAATTTGAATGTGTGAAGATCTGATCTAAAGAACCTTTTCCACTATTAAAAAACCTTTTATGGAATGAAAAGTTCCCATGGATCTTAAAAGTTCCTCAGAGAACCATAAGTAACAATAAAGAACCTTTATTTTTAAGCGTGTGAGAATAATACAAGACAAAAATTCTGAAATACATTCAGGTGATACTTTTTCAAAAACATCAGTTACACATATCTCGCCCTCCCCCTATACAACATAACAGACACATGTTCATGAGGTGCTTGTTAAAACATTATGAAGGCCATTTGATCGAAAGCAGAGTGTAATAAGCTATGAACCACTTGCAGTGGGAGTTAAGTATATAGTTACATCCGCCCATACAGCACAGTCAAGGTCAAAGTTTCCCTGCTGTGGAGCGATACTACAGTGCATATTTGTTTCTTAAGCCGGTGCTAAGTCTCTCGCTTGCCCTGCTCCGATACTCCGCCTAAACAGAGTATGATTAACCTGAAGCATTGCGCAACAACCTGTTGAAGTGAGCAAACTATATTAACCCCACAAGACTGAGAGTTGCTATCTAGACTAGGAGAATAATGATCAACCAGACTGTGCCTACTCTCTCTCTCACACTTTTACACATTATTACACCCCTTTCTTTTTCTCAGACCCTTCGAATGCTGATATACTCCAACATATTTTTCTTTGTCACTTTACCAGTTTTGAAACTTCAACTCCCTCCCTGTATCGTCCTTTCTCTCGCTAATCCTCCAGTGCTGTTCTTCTCTGCGGGGAGAGACAGTGTGGCGACAGCTGAAGGCAACCCAGAGGACGGGCAGAGAGAACTGCCCTACTATTATCAATTACATAAATAAATACCAGAAATGCAGTTAAGCGTGCAGCAGGCCGACGCAGCCGGATGCAGCAATGCGGCTGGAACGGTGGCAGCACATTTCACAGCTCATGACTATTACCGCACAGACTGACTGACAGATGTCCCGTCATCTGCTCAGCATCACTTGTGGATTGATCGGTAATGCAAAAAAAGTTAGTTTTGCACAAAAAAAAAACGGGGCTGTGCTAAAACACAAACTGTTTAAATACAGACACTTTCATCACTAACATAGCTTTCAGAATAACCAGTATCACATTTCATGCCAACTCTAAAAAATAAAATATAATGGGGCCTGCTGGTCTTTTTTTTCATATTGGTCACTAAGCACACCAGTGTGATTTTTATAATGATAAAGCTGCCTAACAAAATGTTTAAAAAAATACATTAATAAAAATAAAATAAAACATTTTTATTAATAAAAAAAATAAAACAACAACCGGGAGTGTTAGCATCCTGCTGATGCCTATACATGCAGCCCCCCTTTTTGCATATAATTCACTGATATCCAAGATGGCCACTTCCACCACTAGTGTTAACTCTGTGGCTTTATTTCTGGCTTTATCGCTTCTCCAGACTGGCCTTAGCTTGGCGTTGGGTTACACGCTCCAGCTTGGCAGAGATATTTCGAGAGCCCAGTCAAGCTGTTTTCAAAACGTATGGGCTCCAAGAGAGAGCTGCAGAATAAACACTTGCCTCCAGACGCGCTTCTAAACACTTTGGCAGAAAAGTACCACACTTAATCACAACAGAGTGAAAACACAATGAATGCTGGTAAAGTGTAATGAGGTGAGGGGTGTGATTCACACGTGCCACAGACAGCGGGCTCTGGCTCAGGCCAGCAATAAAACAGTCTTTCTGTACTAAGACAGATGGAAAAACTTGCGGGATAAAAAGTTCTCCAAGTCAACCAGGGAGAAATCAAACTATGCACAGCTGATGCGAGTGCTCCATTGATACAGACCAAAGGAGACAGCATCAACAATGATGGCCCATTCACACCAAGGATGATAACTATAACGATAACTTTAAAGTTTTAATAATGCATTTATGTGGACGCTAATATAGTTAACGTTACAGTTATCGTTCTTGGTGTGAATGTACCTTTAGTCAGTAATGGTAAAAGTTACAGCTTGACAGTATACTTAGACACACTTTATGTTTTATTACTGTAAAAGGGCTCCTAAATTATCAGCAAATCCTTAAAGTTATTTAAAAATGAAGAAAATATAATGGTAAAAAAGAATTCAGAAAGAGATAATACTAGTGTCCGTTATGCCCTGTAAAAATCAGCAGCAGACTGCTGAGAAATACATTTGTGGAAAGCACTATTCATAGAAAAGCACCCCAACTCACCTCAAAATAAAAATAACTGGCACAATATCTACCTTTTTATGCTGCATGGGTTTAAAAGCAGGCCGGTGAGGTTTTAAAGGCTGCCTGTATTTAATAATGGATGAGCAGCCCTCTCTGTACTACCAGTTTGGGTCATACAGCATTTAGTCTGTTACACTCACACAAAGTACCCAAAAGCGGCCCAAGATGGACTTTGAGCTACAAAGCGAAAAACCTCTCAACAACTGCCAGACTTATTCATACATAACACATTTAGCTAAATGTAATAATCATACTTCTCAAAATGGATTTTTCACTTCTAATTTTTAATATTGTTAGTTTTTCTTACTGCTATGCTGCAAATAAAACTGATTGTATGCAGGTGTGTTTCTGAGTCATAGTAACAGTTTATTATGATTTGATATTACATGATCAATGATCTTACTCACTTGATGCCTGAAAACAATTTTAGACTTGTTTCAGACAAGCTATTGTTAGTTTACATAACTGCATAAATTACATGTCATTATTTCAGGGGATTCCTACATGTGTTTCTGCAGCAATTCGTTATAGAAACATGTAAAATGCGTAACATGTACATTGCCAGAGCAGTTTTGATAAGAGAACCAAACATTTCTAGCGTCAAACATACATTATGCACTTGTTCCCAGCATGCACTTGATTGTTAACCGTTACTGTGGTGACTTACAGGTAATAAGTGAAAGCGCTGAGGCCGGTGGGGACGGTGGTCAGTCCTCGTCCAGAGCAGTCCGCTCCTCCGTCTTCATCGCAGCGGCACAGCGGAGAGCTTGTGGCCGGAGTGGACTGTCCCTCTCCCGCAGCAGCAGCACAACCCCACAGCCCCAGCATGAGCATCCGGGCGGCCAGCAATGCCATTATTCTCCTCCTTTCGACCCAAAAGCCCCTCGAAGGAAATGCGTGGTGCTTGTTTCGCCAGCAAACAGAGATGTTGATAGCTCCTTTAACCTAAGAACAAGTACAATATCAGACTCTCGGAAGACTTGGGTTGAATTCGCTGGGCTTGATCAGATTTAGACATGATGTGGGCGAGTTAACGGACTAAAATTAAGCTACAACATGTCTTATTGTTGTGAGTGTCTTGATCGGTGTAAATAAGTGCTCTTACCTAATGCCCGCGAACGATAGGCAGATCGGGCCAGTCAACGGTCATTCTGCGCGGAGTCTCGAGCCTCACACCTCCAAAAACACACAAAACAAACACCAGCATGAGCATCCGGGCGGCCAGCAATGCCATTATTCTCCTCCTTTCGACCCAAAAGCCCCTCGAAGGAAATGCGTGGTGCTTGTTTCGCCAGCAAACAGAGATGTTGATAGCTCCTTTAACCTAAGAACAAGTACAATATCAGACTCTCGGAAGACTTGGGTTGAATTCGCTGGGCTTGATCAGATTTAGACATGATGTGGGCGAGTTAACGGACTAAAATTAAGCTACAACATGTCTTATTGTTGTGAGTGTCTTGATCGGTGTAAATAAGTGCTCTTACCTAATGCCCGCGAACGATAGGCAGATCGGGCCAGTCAACGGTCATTCTGCGCGGAGTCTCGAGCCTCACACCTCCAAAAACACACAAAACAAACACCTTTAGCTTGGATTCCCGGGTCTAAACAAACGGGGCTCCTGATTGCCCTGATTCGCTAAGCGTCCGCTTCCAGGAAAGCACTCACAAAACCGCGACGAAACACGGCGGTTACAACCGTACTCTCTCTCTCTCTCTCTCTCGCTCTCTTTCTATATTTGTATATATATATATGCTTTATTTTTTATTTACCATGCTGTCATACTATTTTATAGGAAATTAATAGCGACACAATAAGGTTCTGAAAGTGCTGTAATTGTTTGCGTTATCATTTTGCTTATAGAAGGTTGTGACAGACCCAAATCATCACTGCTGCATAGTTGCATTTTTCCAGTTGCCAAATATGTTAATGTACTTAATGTAGTGATTTACTTCCATT